>NC_056747.1:1304866634-1304974134 GCF_019279795.1 Protopterus annectens
TCTATCACTCCATGGGACAGCATGCAGTGAAGTACACGTGGAGATAAAAGACTTTGGTCAGGAGGATGACGAATTTGCCCTGGAAAAGATGAATTTCCACCCACTGACAACTGTAACCTTGATGAATGATCTTCAGAACCCATTTGTCTGAAGCTATCTGTTGCCAAAGAGAAAAGGTAAGATTCAAACTGTCTGGAAGAAAAAAATGAGTTGCCAGGGTTGAAGGGGAGAACAAACTCTCTCCTTAATAGTCATTCTGATTTATTGGACTGTCCTTGGCATTGGGAGTTTGCAGAATTCTTCTTGGAGCCCCCTTGCCATTTCTTCTTAAACATATGTTTACCTGCATTTTATTAAGATGGCTTACTTTGTTTCTTACCAAAACTGGATAAAGAGTTACAGAAACCCTTAGAAAAACATGGAAAAGGAGAGCTAAAAATCTTAGAGATTTTTTGTACCAGCTTACTCCTTTCCCCACATTTTTGATCAGCTGTGCATTACAGCAACAAAAAACTAAATCTCTAGCCAAAGGAGAATTTACAATCTCATTTTTAGCATCATCTAGGACGTTCTGAGAATGCAGCCATGCAGACCTGTTCAAAACAATATCAGCGGCTATAACCCTTGCAAAAGTATCAACAGAGTAACACACACACACACTGTATATAATGAGGAGTCACTTGAACAACAGGAGAAACAACATTATTTAAAATGGATGCTTCCTCACAAGAAGGAACTGCAGATAAAATATTCCTCATACACAAGAAGAAACTGAAGATAAAACATTCCCCATACTTTCACACAGTTAGTGAGAACAAACCTTAACATATGAGCCGGACAATTAAAAATTCTGAAAATCAAAGTTGAAGAAGCACACACTTTTTCTGAATATTTATCAATAATACACCCATCCTTATCAGAAAAAGTAGGATTGGAATTAAGTGTTTAACAGAAGTAGGATTAACTAAAGCTATGGCTGCTGGATCAGGTTTGGGAATAGTGTATAACAGATTCCATCATGATGAAGCCAAAAAATGGTGCCTCTTTCCCAAGGAAAACAAGCAACAAATGCAAGTAAAAAACAAAAGTCTTTAAAAAGATAAACATAGTAAAAAGCACTTTGAAACACCCCCCACAAAGTGAAATAAACACAAATCTCCACAGAAAAAATGGTTTACAGTTACTTTAAACAAGTTTTAAACTTAGAGGAGAAAGAGTGCTCCTGTTTTAAAGTATAGTATAGTCGTGTGACAGTCCATAAAAACACAAACTCCAACCTTTAAAATAACTTTCTTGAGGAAAGTCTTAATAATACACAAACAAATATTGAATGGAATTTTTTTCTCCAAAGCGAACTTATCTCCAAGCAAAGGAACAGCACAAGATGACAGTCAATCCTCAAAAGCCTAAGTGGAGTGTACACTTCTGCGGCACTAAAGCTCTGAAGGGCTTGGTGGCCACACTTGTCTTTTAGTTAGCTAAGCTCAAGCCACCACACAGTCTGGACATGTAGAAGTGCCCTGAATTTTGAAAGCTGCCCGACAGTCATATGCTTGGCAGGATATAACCCATATAGCTAAGGTTACTGCAGCAGTGATTATCATAATGAACATTTAACTTTTGCACGTTCTTAATTGATAAAAGTGAATACTTTAAAATATGTATGCTTTATAGTTTAAAATCCTGAAATTTAAAGGAGTAGAAAAATATACTTTCTTCCCAAACTTGTCAAAAGCCCCATCCTTGTCAAAAGGAATGGGGTGAGCAGCAGTAATCTGTTTCGCAGAATTAGTTTTAGATAGAGAAAATACTGCTGGATCTGCTTGATCTGCTTTGGGGCTAGAAGATAAATACTTATGAGTCTGAGGTACCTTGTATAATCTGACAGACTTTCTCGGGTCAGGAGATTGACTTTTAGGTAAACTAGAAGCAGTGAGAAAAACATTCTCTACAGCTGACAAATAGGAGGAACAGCTTCAGATTTAGGTGCATTCAAATGTAACAAATTATAATACATTGTCTCTGCCTCCTGAATTTCATTCTGCCCCCTTGTCTTCCACGTGAATTTCATTCTGCTCCATTGTCTGCCATGTGAATTTCATTCTGCCCCCTTGTCTTCCACGTGAATTTCATTCTGCTCCCTTGTCTGCCATGTGAATTTCATTCTGCCCCCTTGTCTTCCACGTGAATTTCATTCTGCTCCCTTGAGTGGTTCTTCCTTACTCGTCAAGGGCATCCCTATTACTGCAGAGCATGTGGCTAACCCCTGGTCTTTGGTGGCTGTAGGTGCAACACCAGGAGGACAGGGGAAAATTATGAGTGGTCTAAAGAACCACAAGCAGCCACAGCTGTTTGTGGCTCTTCCCACAGAGTCACCCACCAGTGGGTAAGGTAAGTAGAAGTCAGCCTGACACCTAGAAACTCCCTAACAGCTTTCTTCTTCTTCTTCTTCTTCTTCTTCTTCTTCTTCTTCTTCTTCTTCTTCTTCTTCTTCTTCTTCTTCTCCTTGTGGAAAGCAGAGCCTGAATGAGTAGGTAAAAAGTAAGGAACAGTACAAATGGCACTGAGGTAAGTAAACCACTGACAGCTCCCCACAAGCACAGTATCCTGCCCCAGATACACAAACCGTGAAAAAGAAAATAGAATCTATTACACAAAAGGTGCACATAAGTATTGATACATACATCCCTAAGAAACAGAATGATGTTCCTAAAGAAAATTAGTTTCCCAATAAAACACAATATTTCAGTTAGAAAAACATGAGTTTTGCTCAGAAAAACAGATTTAGTTAAATGATTTCCTAAACAGTGGACAAATCTGCCCAGCCTTGAAGGATGGTTAACTGACTGACAGTTCCACAGGACCCATTGAAGGAGTGCTATTTGGCGGCAGAAAAGCTCTGAGGATACGCATGCTCTGTCCTTAAAAGGAACTCCAAGCATGGAAACCATGGACTCAAGCTAAATGCCAAAAAGTGCATAGTCATCCTCTTTGGAAAAAACAAAGTACCCACAAATTACCACATAAGTGGTAGCTCCCTAAATACGGAAGATGAAATAAGGGATCTGGGGACCCAAGTAGATAGTAATCTCTCCTTTGATAATCACATTGCCAAAGTGGTATGTGGCCCACCTAATCACAAAAGGGTTTGCATCCAGATCAAAAGAGGTTATTGTGCCCCTCTATGCATCACTCATCAGACCCATCATAGAGTACAATGCCCTATTTAGGATGTACCTTACAAGACACCTGCAACAGCTGGAAACACCACAGAAGTACCTCACCAAGAGGATCACTGGCCTCAAACAGATGCACTATGCAGCTTGACTGAAGAAACTCCAGCTGTACTTGGTTGCATACCGCCTACTCAGTGGTGATCTCTGCCTGACATACAAGGCCATGTCCAGCCCAGAACTGATGGACATGCTCCACCTAAAGAAAACCCTATCCCCTCAAGCCACATGCTCTAGGGATCTAAACCTCACCACAACAATAAATAGGACATCCTGGTGGGATAGATTCCTGTCCCAGAGACTTCCCATGCTCTGGAACAAGTTTTTAATCTACATTAGGCAGAGCTCCTCACTAACACTCTTCAAGAGAAACCTTGACGAGTGGATGGGAAACAGGAAGTTTACCCCGGGGATCACTTCAGTGGCTCTGCTAGACAGAGCACAGGGAACTAATCTAAGGGGGCGGCGAAAACCAACATTCCGGCTAGGCTTATAAATGCCTCTGGGCAGATAGCCTAGTACCTACCTATGAACCTATGGAAGGCACCCTCAAGCTTTAAAAAGCTGGCTGGTCACAAAGGGTAGGACACAAATAGCTTCATTTACTGCAACAGTGATTATACCGCTCAACCTGCAAAGGTCCTTGAAAAATAGGTGCATTCAGCAAAAAGTCTGCCATTTAGCATAAAATTTGAATACCAAATAACACACAACTGTGTCTCCAGTAGAAATGTAAGCTACCACTCAGAAATATGTTTAAAAAACAGAGAGAGAGAGAGAGAGAGAGAGAGACAAAATCAATGGAAAAATATAATATCAAAGTGATAGTGGAAAATCTGTAGGCTTAATGAACCATATTGCACAATTCTACCATATTAGTTCATTTATTTTTGCTTCTGAAAAGGAGAGATGTAAGATGTGTCCTATTTCTTTAGGTTATTGATACTATTAGTATGCTGGACATGTACTATGGTTTTCTGTGTACTAGACAGCTTCAAAAATAACATGTGATGAAGGGGATTCAGAAAAATATGTGATGGGGAAAATCAAGCCTGAAAACACGGACATACCTCTAAAAATAGGAACATCATGTGCAAGGATAAATCAGGCCTAAAAGCAGGTATGTTCCTCCAAAGCAGAGACAGCTGAGAAGTCTGACATTGATCTATATATGTACAGAACTTCTTCACTTAATATACTTTCTAAGTCACTGCATTTTTTGATAAACCACAAATAAGTCAGAAAATACTGACACAATTATTTCACCAAACTGCGTACTGGTATAAATAATTCAAGTTCTACACTCAGAGAAAACAGTGGATAACATCCAATTTCAGAGTGCTGAAGACAGCATTTCTCAAACAGCCTGTTGACAGAGCAATTAGCAAAGAACTCTACTTAGCATAAGGGCTGAACTTTCCTTTGAATGTATTCTTACTGTTACCATCTCCAAGACGCTTGATAAACTTCTATATCCAGTACCTAGGCAGAGAATGGTGATCCCTCATCCCCATCACTTATCCATTGCTTAAAGTCAGTTACGCTAACACAAAAGGGATAATACCCAAATGTGTGGGATACTGAAACATTAAAATGACAGAAAATGTACCAGTAGTTTTCAATTACAAATTATTTAATAAACAATCCATCATTGTAAAACAACCATAGGTGCACAGGTAGGTACTAGGCTAGTTGCCCTTGCAGGCCATTTTAAGCCAATCCACTTTCCATTTTTGTCCTCAAATTAAACTATCTCATTTTGTTAGAGACTGGCCTTACCCCTCCCATGGTTGATAATTATATATTTCCCCTATTGAGAATAACTGGGATCATGCCATAGATAATTTGAGGGTACACATGCATGGGATAAAGTAATTAGGAGCTGCCTCGATCCCATAGTAGCACAAGTGGCAGTCCTGGGGTAAATCTTCTGTTTCCTATCCATAAATCCAAGTTGTGCTTCAATAAGGAGAGGAATGACTTTTTGTTTTATGTGGATGGGAAGTCTGTTCCAAAGCAGCAGTATCTTCTGAGGGATATACCTCTCCCTCCAAACTGTTCTGTTGTTGTTGCAGAAGAGGTTTAGATCCCTAGAATGAGTATACCTGATGCCATTTGACTTGCTGATGTGCAGTAAATCCATCAGTACTGGGTCAGAGGATGTCTTTTATGCCACACACGTAACCTCTTAGCAGTCTGTAAGAAACAGAGTATAGTGACAGAGATTTGAGTCAGTCCATGTAGGATATGTTGTTTATGCATTGTATCCTTTTAGTAAGGTATGTCTCTGGGTGTTTGAGTTGTTGCATGTGTGTGGACAGATACATGCCAAAGGGGGCATTATATGCAATAATTGGCCTAATGATTGCTGAGCAAAGGGGAACAGTGACTTTGCTAGATCGGGGGACAATCCCTTTGTTTATAATCTGTGCAATAAAGAAGAACTTTCTTACAACAATGAATACATACTGGCCTAAAGTTAGGTCACTAACCCATAAGTACAGTATATCTGTAAGTTGCTGAATACTAAAAAAAATGTACACTGATATATTTTTGGACTATATGTCACACAAAAGGGTAAAACTCTGGACAATAATAAGTCAATATTGTAAACTGAAAAGCATGAAAAGGAATAATGCACAGGGCAGTACTTACATGTAATGGTATAATGCACAGGGCAGTGCTTACATGCAATGGTATAATGCACAGGGCAGTGCTTACATGTAATGGTATAGTGCACAGGGCAGTACTTACATGTAATGGAATAATGCACAGGGCAGTACTTACATGTAATGGTATAATGCAGAGGGCAGTACTTACATGTAATGGTATAATGCACAGGGCAGTACTTACATGTAATGGTACAATGCACAGGGCAGTACTTACATGTAATGGTATAATGCACAGGGCAGTACTTACATGTAATGGTATAATGCACATGGCATTATTTACATGTAATGGTATAATGCACAGGGCAGTACTTACATGGAATGGTAAAATGCACAGGGCATTACTTACATGGAATGGTATAATGCACAGGGCAGTACTTACATGGAATGGTATAATGCACAGGGCAGTACTTACATGTAGTGGTATAGTGGACAGGGCAGTACTTACTTGTAATGGAATAATGCACTGGGCAGTACTTACATGTAATGGAATAATGCACAGGACAGTACTTACATATAATGGTATAATGCACAGGGCAGTACTTACATGTAATGGTATAATGCACAGGGCAGTACTTACATGTAATGGTATAATGCACATGGCAGTACTTACATGGAATGGTATAGTGCACAGGGCAGTACTTACATGTAATGAAATAATGCACAGGGCAGTACTCACATGGAATGGAATAATGCACAGGGCAGTACTTACATGGAATGGTATAATGCACAGGGCAATACTTACATGTAATGGTATAATGCACAGGGCAGTACTTACATGGAATGGTATAATACACAGAGCAATACTTACATGTAATGGTATAATGCACAGGGCAGAACTTACATAGAATGGTACAATGCACAGGGCAGTACTTACATGTAATGGTATAATGCACAGGGCAGTGCTTACATGCAATGGTATAATGCACAGGGCAGTGGTTACATGTAATGGTATAGTGCACAGGGCAGTACTTACATGTAATGGTATAATGCACAGGGCAGTACTTACATGTAATGGTATAATGCACAGGGCAGTACTTACATGTAATGGTACAATGCACAGGGCAGTACTTACATGTAATGGTATAATGCACAGGGCAGTACTTAAATGTAATGGTATAATGCACAGGGCAGTACTTACATGTAATGGTATAATGCACAGGGCAGTACTTACATGTAATGGTATAATGCACAGGGCAGTACTTACATGTAATGGTATAATGCACAGGGCAGTACTTACATGTAATGGTACAATGCACAGGACAGTACTTGCATGTAATGGTATAATGCACAGGGGAGTACTTACATGTAATGGTATAATGCACAGGGCAGTACTTAGTTGTAATGATACAATGCACAGGGCAGTACTTACATGTAATGGTACAATACACAGGGCAGTACCTATATGTAATGGTACAATGCACAGGGCAGTTCTTACATGTAATGGTATAATGCACAGGGCAGTACTTAAATGTAATGGTATAATGCACAGGGCAGTACTTACATGTAATGGTATAATGCACAGGGCATTATTTACATGTAATGGTATAATGTACAGGGCAGTACTTACATGGAATGGTATAATGCACAGGGCAGTACTTACATGTAGTGGTATAGTGGACAGGGCAGTACTTACTTGTAACGGAATAATGCACAGGACAGTACTTACATGTAATGGAATAATGCACAGGACAGTACTTACATATAATGGTATAATGCACAGGGCAGTACTTACATGTAATGGTATAATGCACAGGGCAATACTTACATGTAACGGTATAATGCACATGGCAGTACTTACATGGAATGGTACAACGCACAGGGCAGTACTTAAATGTAGTGGTATAGTGGACAGGGCAGTACTTACTTGTAATGGAATAATGCACATGGCAGTACTTACATGTAATGGAATAATGCACAGGGCAGTACTTACATGTAATGGTACAATGCACAGGGTAGTACTTACATATAATGGTATAATGCACAGGGCAGTACTCACATGTAATGGTACAATACACAGGGCAGTACATACATGTAATGGTACAATGCACAGGGCAGTTCTTACATGTAATGGTATAATGCACAGGGCAGTACTTAAATGTAATGGTATAATGCACAGGGCAGTACTTACATGTAATGGTATAATGCACAGGGCATTATTTACATGTAATGGTATAATGCACAGGGCAGTACTTACATGTAATGGTACAATGCACAGGGCAGTACTTACATGTAATGGTACAATGCACAGGGCAGTACTTACATGTAATGGTATAATGCACAGGGCAGTACTTACATGGAATGGTATAATGCACAGGGCAGTACTTACATGGAATGGTATAACACACTGGGCAGTATTTACATGTAGTGGTATTGTGGACAGGGCAGTACTTACTTGTAATGGAATAATGCACAGAGCAGTACTTACATGTAATGGAATAATGCACAGGACAGTACTTACATATAATGGTATAATGCACAGGGCAGTACTTACATGTAATGGTATAATGCACAGGGCAATACTTACATGTAACGGTATAATGCACATGGCAGTACTTACATGTAATGAAATAATGCACAGGGCAGTACTCACATGGAATGGAATAATGCACAGGGCAGTACTTACATGTAATGGTATAATGCACAGGGCAGTACTTACATGTAATGGTATAATGCACAGGGCAGTACTTACATGTAATGGTATAATGCACAGGGCAGTACTTACATGTAATGGTACAATGCACAGGGCAGTACTTACATGTAATGGTACAATGCACAGGGCAGCACTTACATGTAATGGTATAATGCACAGGGCAGTACTTACATGTAATGGTACAATGCACAGGGCAGCACTTACATGTAATGGTACAATGCACAGGGCAGTACTTACATGTAATGGTATAATGCACAGTGCAGTACTTACATGTAATGGTATAATGCACAGGGCAGTACTTACTTGTAATGGTATAATGCACAGGGCAGTACTTACATGTAATGGTACAATGCACAGGGCAGTACTTACATGTAATGGTATAATGCACAGGGCAGTACTTAAATGTAAAGGTATAATGCACAGGGCAGTACTTACATGTACTGGTATAATGCACATGGCAGTACTTACATGTAATGGTACAATACACAGGGCAGTACTTACATGTAATGGTACAATGCACAGGGCAGTACTTACATGTAATGGTACAATGCACAGGGCAGTTCTTACATGTAATGGTATAATGCACAGGGCAGTACTTACATGTAATGGTATAATGCACAGGGCAGTACTTACATGTAATGGTATAATGCACAGGGCATTATTTACATGTAATGGTATAATGCACAGGGCAGTACTTACATGTAATGGTACAATGCACAGGGCAGTAGTTACATGGAATGGTATAATGCACAGGGCAGTACTTACATGGAATGGTATAATGCACAGGGCAGTACTTAAATATAATGGTATAATGCACAGGGCAGTACTTACATGGAATAGTATAATGCACAGGGCAGTACTTACATGTAATGTCATAGTGCACAGGGCAGTACTTACATGTAATGGTATAATGCACAGGGCAGTACTTACATGGAATAGTATAATGCACAGGGCAGTACTTACATGGAATGGTATAATGCACAGGGCAGTACTTACATGTGGTGGCATAATGCACAGGGCAGTACTTACATGCAATGGTATAATGCACAGGGCAGTAACTACATGTAATGGTTCAATGCACAGGGCAGTACTTACATGTAATGGTATAAAGCACAGGGCAGTACTTATATGTAATGGTATAATGCACAGGACAGTACTTACATGTAATGGTATAATGCACAAGGCAGTACTTACATATAATGGTATAATGCACAGGGCAGTACTTACATGTAATGGTATAATGCACAGGGCAGTAATTAAATGTAAAGGTATAATGCACAGGGCAGTACTTAAATGTAATGGTATAATGCACAGGGCAGTACTTACATGTAATGGTATAATGCACAGGGCAGTACTTACATGTAATGGTATAATGCACAGGGCAGTACTTACATGTAATGGTATAATGCACAGGGCAGTACTTACATGTAATGGTATAATGCACAGGGCAGTACTTACATGTAATGGTATAATGCACAGGGCATTATTTACATGTAATGGTATAATGCAGAGGGCAGTACTTACATGTAATGGTATAATGCACAGGGCAGTACTTACATGTAATGGTATAATGCACAGGGCAGTACTTACATGTAATGGTATAATGCACAGGGCAGTACTTACATGTAATGGTATAATGCACAGGGCAGTACTTACATGTAATGGTATAATGCACAGGGCAGTACTTACATGTAATGGTATAATGCACAGGGCAGTACTTACATGTAATGGTATAATGCACAGGGCAGTACTTACATGTAATGGAATAATGCACAGGGCAGTACTTACATGTAATGGTATAATGCACAGGGCAGTACTTACATATAATGGTATAATGCACAGGGCAGTACTTACATGTAATGGTATAATGCACAGGGCAGTACTTACATGTAATGGTATAATGCACATGGCAGTACTTACATGGAATGGTATAGTGCACAGGGCAGTACTTACATGTAATGAAATAATGCACAGGGCAGTACTCACATGGAATGGAATAATGCACAGGGCAGTACTTACATGTAATGGTATAATGCACAGGGCAGTACTTACATGTAATGGTATAATGCACAGGGCAGTACTTACATGTAATGGTATAATGCACAGGGCAGTACTTACATGTAATGGTATAATGCACAGGGCAGTACTTACATGTAATGGTACAATGCACAGGACAGCACTTACATGTAATGGTACAATGCACAGGGCAGTACTTACATATAATGGTACAATGCACAGGGCAGCACTTACATGTAATGGTATAATGCACAGGGCAGTACTTACATGTAATGGTACAATGCACAGGGCAGCACTTACATGTAATGGTACAATGCACAGGGCAGTACTTACATGTAATGGTATAATGCACAGGGCAGTACTTACATGTAATGGTATAATGCACAGGGCAGTACTTACATGTAATGGTATAATGCACAGGGCAGTACTTACATGTAATGGTATAATGCACAGGGCAGTACTTACATGTAATGGTATAATGCACAGGGCAGTACTTACATGTAATGGTATAATGCACAGGGCAGCACTTACATGTAATGGTATAATGCACAGGGCAGTACTTACATGTAATGGTATAATGCACAGGGCAGTACTTACATGTAATGGTATAATGCACAGGGCAGTACTTACATGTAATGGTACAATGCACAGGGCAGTACTTACATGTAATGGTATAATGCACAGGGCAGTACTTACATGTAATGGTATAATGCACAGGGCAGTACTTACAAGTAATGGTATAATGCACATGGCATTATTTACATGTAATGGTATAATGCACAGGGCAGTACTTACATGGAACGGTACAATGCACAGGGCAGTACTTACATGTAATGGTATATTGCACAGGGCAGTACTTACATGTAATGGTATAATGCACATGTCAGTACTTACATATAATGGTATAATGCACAGGGCAGTACTTACATGTAATGGTACAATGCACAGGGCAGTACTTACATGTAATGGTATAATGCACAGGGCAGTACTTACATGTAATGGTATAATGCACAGGGCAGTACTTACATGTAATGGTATAATGCACAGGGCAGTACTTACATGTAATGGTATAATGCACAGGGCAGTACTTACATGTAATGGTATAATGCACAGGGCAGTAACTACATGTAATAGTACAATGCACAGGGCAGTACTTACATGTAATGGTATAAAGCACAGGGCAGTACTTATATGTAATGGTATAATGCACAGGACAGTACTTACATGTAATGGTATAATGCACAAGGCAGTACTTACATATAATGGTATAATGCACAGGGCAGTACTTACATGTAATGGTATAATGCACAGGGCAGTAATTAAATGTAATGGTATAATGCACAGGGCAGTACTTACATGTAATGGTACAATGCACAGGGAAGTACTTACATGTAATGGTGTAATGCACAGGACAGTAATTAAATGTAAAGGTATAATGCCCAGGGCAGTACTTACATGTAATGGTGTAATGCACAGGGCAGTACTTAAATGTAAAGGTATAATGCACAGGGCAGTACTTACATGTAATACTATATTGCACAGGGCAGTACTTACATGTAATGGTATAATGCACAGGGCAGTACTTTCATGTAATGGTATAATGCACAGGCAGTACTTACAATTAGTGGCATAATGCACAGGGCAGTACTTACATGTAATGGTATAATGCACAGGGCAGTACTTACATGTAATGGTATAATGCACAGGGCAGTACTTACATATAATGGTATAATGCACAGGGCAGTACTTACATGTAATGGTATAATGCACAGGGCAGTACTTACATGTAATGGTATAATGCACAGGGCAGTACTTACATGTAATGGTATAATGCACAGGGCAGTACTTAAATGTAAAGGTATAATGCACAGGGTAGTACTTACATGTAATGGTATAATGCACAGGCAGTACTTACATTTAGTGGCATAATGCACAGGGCAGTACTTACATGTAATGGTATATTGCACAGGGCAGTACTTACATATAATGGTATAATGCACAGGGCAGTACTTTCATGTAATGGTATAATGCACAGGCCGTACTTACAATTAGTGGCATAATGCACAGGGCAGTACTTACATGTAATGGTATAATGCACAGGGCAGTACTTACATGTAATGATATAATGCACAGGGCAGTACTTACATATAATGGTATAATGCACAGGGCAGTACTTACATGTAATGGTATAATGCACAGGGCAGTACTTACATGTAATGGTATAATGCACAGGGCAGTACTTACATGTAATGGTATAATGCACAGGGCAGTACTTACATGTAATGGTATAATGCACAGGGCAGTACTTAAATGTAATGGTATAATGCACAGGGCAGTACTTACATGTAATGGTATAATGCACAGGGCAGTACTTAAATGTAAAGGTATAATGCACAGGGCAGTACTTACATGTAATGGTATAATGCACAGGCAGTACTTACATTTAGTGGCATAATGCACAGGGCAGTACTTACATGTAATGGTATATTGCACAGGGCAGTACTTACATATAATGGTATAATGCACAGGGCAGTACTTTCATGTAATGGTATAATGCACAGGCCGTACTTACAATTAGTGGCATAATGCACAGGGCAGTACTTACATGTAATGGTATAATGCACAGGGCAGTACTTACATGTAATGATATAATGCACAGGGCAGTACTTACATATAATGGTATAATGCACAGGGCAGTACTTACATGTAATGGTATAATGCACAGGGCAGTACTTACATGTAATGGTATAATGCACAGGGCAGTACTTACATGTAATGGTATAATGCACAGGGCAGTACTTACATGTAATGGTATAATGCACAGGGCAGTACTTACATGTAATGGTATAATGCACAGGGCAGTACTTACATGTAATGGTATAATGCACAGGGCAGTACTTACATGTAATGGTATAATGCACAGGGCAGTACTTACATGTAATGGTATAATGCACAGGGCAGTACTTACATGTAATGGTATAATGCACAGGGCAGTACTTACATGTAATGGTATAATGCACAGGGCAGTACTTACATGTAATGGTATAATGCACAGGGCAGTACTTACATATAATGGTATAATGCACAGGGCAGTACTTACATGTAATGGTATAATGCACAGGGCAGTACTTACGTGTAATGGTATAATGCACAGGGCAGTACTTACATGTAATGGTATAATGCACAGGGCAGTACTTACATGTAATGGTATAATGCACAGGGCAGTACTTACATATAATGGTATAATGCACAGGGCAGTACTTACATGTAATGGTATAATGCACAGGGCAGTACCCACATGTAATGGTATAATGCACAGGGCAGTACTTACATGTAATGGTATAATGCACAGGGCAGTACTTACATGTAATGGTGTAATGCACAGGGCAGTACTTACATGTAATGGTATAATGCACAGGGCAGTACTTACATGTAATGGTATAATGCACAGGGCAGTACTTACATGTAATGGTATAATGCACAGGGCAGTACTTACATGTAATGGTATAATGCACAGGGCAGTACTTACATGTAATGGTATAATGCACAGGGCAGTACTTACATGTAATGGTATAATGCACAGGGCAGTACTTACATGTAATGGTGTAATGCACAGGGCAGTACTTACATGTAATGGTATAATGCACAGGGCAGTACTTACATGTAATGGTATAATGCACAGGGCAGTACTTACATGTAATGGTATAATGCACAGGGCAGTACTTACATGTAATGGTATAATGCACAGGGCAGTACTTACATGTAATGGTATAATGCACAGGGCAGTACTTACATGTAATGGTATAATGCACAGGGCAGTACTTACATGTAATGGTATAATGCACAGGGCAGTACTTACATGTAATGGTATAATGCACAGGGCAGTACTTACATGTAATGGTATAATGCACAGGGCAGTGCTTACATGCAATGGTATAATGCACAGGGCAGTACTTACATGTAATGGTATAATGCACAGGGCAGTACTTACATGTAATGGTATAATGCACAGGGCAGTACTTACATGTAATGGTATAATGCACAGGGCAGTACTTACATATAATGGTATAATGCACAGGGCAGTACTTACATGTAATGGTATAATGCACAGGGCAGTACTTACATGGAATCGTATAGTGCACAGAACAGTACTTACATATAATGGTATAATGCACAGGGCAGTACTTACATGTAATGGTATAATGCACAGGGCAGTACTTACATGTAATGGTATATTGCACAGGGCAGTACTTACATGTAATGGTATAATGCACAGGGCAGTACTTACATGTAATGGTATAATGCACAGGGCAGTACTTACATGTAATGGTATAATGCACAGGGCAGTACTTACATGTAATGGTATAATGCACAGGGCAGTACTTACATGTAATGGCATAATGCACAGGGCAGTACTTACATGTAATGGTATAATGCACAGGGCAGTACTTACATTTAATGGTATAATGCACAGGGCAATACTTACATGTAATGGCATAATGCACAGAGCAGTACTTTTGTGTGGTGGCATAATGCACAGGCAGTACTTACATTTAGTCTCATAGTGCACAGTGCAGTACTTACGTGTGGTGGTAACCTTAAAGACAGAAAGCTATTAGGACTGTTCTCTGCATTCTGTTTTACTCTGAAACGTCTGACCTTCTCACCAGCTGATTCCCCCTGTAGGTCAGGCCTCTTTCCTTTCAATACAGCCTCCTTCTGCTCCTGTTTGAGACGCAGTCCTTGGATTTGCTGCCTAAAAACACATAAAAGAGGAAGAAAAAGGGCAGAATGAATAATAATAATAATAATAATAATAATAATAATAATAATAATAATAATAATATTTAATTGTTTTATATTATAAAGCATTGTTACCAAGAATACTTTTAATTAAAGCATCACAAATATTGAACTGTGGGAACTAACTCTATAGGAGTGTGGTAAACACATGATAATACTCACATGTATTAATTCTTAACATGACACTTAGCTCATATTATTAGTGAAGACTAGTACAAGGCCTGCTCTGTAGCACTAAGTGTTCAAAACATAGAACAGTATAATCCCACGGGGTACTAAAAGCAAGCACAAAGGACCAGCTGAACTCACTAGATAACATGAGCTGCAGACACATAAGACTGATGCTGGCATATACATTTAGATAATACTTACAATGAAACCAGATAAAATACTCTCTTGGAATATTCATTTGTAACATTCAGGAGTTTCCATACTTATGGAAAATTTTCTGTATCTCATAACATTTTGGGGGGAAAAATGTCCACAATGACAAAGAGTTTTTAATAAATTTAAACCACTGCAGCTTCAAAGAGATTTATTTTCTTTTTAACCTATGCTTAATAATAAAATTTGAACTTAAGTTGTCATCTATTGTGTTGTACTGCATAAGTACACCTTTTATTTTTAATAATTGAAGAGGTCACTAAATCATTAACAGAAAATTCTAGATTGCTTGGAAATACCCACAAAAGTAAAAGATTTGAACTAAGTCTGCAAGTACATTTTTCTGTGCAACACACATTTAGATGATGATAGCTTTTGTATTACAGGATGCTTGTCGGGAGATGGTATGCATTACACAGAAAACTATGGATAATAAACTTTGACAATGTTTAATATTTATAACTTATCAGAGTGAATATTTATCTCACAAACTTGAGAAGACCAATATGTGGGAACACGGGATTCTGCATAATAACATGAATTTAAAACTGAGTTGTAAAAATACATGGACAGTGATTCTTTTTGGAATAATCAAACCAGCTTGAGAAATGTTCTCATTCCTGAAGTCTTAAGTTTGAGTACTTTAAAAATGTGTTTTGAAGCTTATTAATGCATAGAAAATGAATTGAAATTACAGCATTATCTGAAAAATGTATCAAAAACTAAAATATCATGTCCATTATGATGCTGACAAAGGTCTCTGGTCATGGAAAATCCAAAATGGTTTATAGGTTCATAAGTAGGTACTAGGCTATTAGCCGTAGGGCCTATATAAGCCTAGCCAAGTGGCACCCTGGCTTTTGCCCCCCAAGAAAGTTATTTTCCTGTGCCCCTGTCAAGCAGAGCCACAGAAGTGATCCTTGGGGTGAATTTCCTATCTCCCATCCAATCATCAAGATTTTTCTTGAAGAGTGCTGATGAGAAGCTTTGTTTGATATAGATATGTAGTTTGTTCCAGAGTATGGGAAGTCTCTGGGACAGGAATCTATCCCTCTATCATGTCTGTTTATTGTGGTGATAAGGTTTAGGTCCCGAAAGCGTGTAGCTCGGAAGGATTGGGATTTCTTTAAGTGGAGCATGTCCAACAGTTCTGGGTTTGACATATCTTTTTATGTTAGGCAGAGATCACCTCTGAGTAGGCGATATGCAATGGGGTAAAGCTGGAGTTTTTTGAGATGGTCTGCGTAAGGCATCTGTTTGAGGCCAGTAATCCTCTTTGTGAGGTATTTCTGTGGCCTTTCCAGTTGCTGTAGATGTCTTGTGCGGTACATACCAAAAGGGGAGTTGTACTCTATAATAGGTCTAATGAGTGTCGAGTAGAGGGGAACAATTACCTCATTTTTCCTGGATGAGAAACCTTTTGTGATGAGGAGTGCCACATAGAAGTATTTCCTGACTGCTGTGGCGATGCGATTATCAAAGGAGAGACTACTGTCCACCTGTGTCCCACGGTCTGTTATCACACTTTAAGTGTTAAGTAGACTACCGCCTATGTGGTAGTTCATGGGTACAGAGTTTTTACCAAAAGGGATGACAATGCACTTTTTGGCATTGAGCTTGAAGCCATGGCTTTGACACCAGGCATCTGTCTCAGTGAGGCCCTTTTGTAGGATGTCCACATCATTAGGAGTTTTGATTATGGCTCCTAGTTTGCAATCATCTGCGAACTTTGTTAGCCAAAGATCTTCTGTGTTAGCCTGTACTTCAGAGAAGTAGATACCAAACAGGACAGGACCTAGAAATGAACCATGTGGTACTCCACTTGTCACTGGTCTGAAGTTGGATTTAGAGTCTGCTACTTTCACAGTGTGGGATTTTTCAGTGAGCCAGTTAGCAACCCATCTTGTGACATAGGGATTTATACCTAGTTTAGTGAGTTTATCTATAATTCTCTCACACCTCAATCCTAGCTCTATCCACATGTTATTACAATTCCATCTACACTACCTCCTACCTTTAACCTAAATATCACCATCGTTCTCACATTAAATGCCCAACTTTTAGCCTCAAAAAACATTTGACTACTACTTCAAACCTCCTCACTAGCATTAATAGATGACATCCACCCAAACCTTGGACCTAAGCTATCCCCACCACCCTCCAACTGCCACCACTTTAAAATCCAACAAACACCTCCTACTAAACCCACCAAATCACTCTCAATTGCCCATTTAAACAAATACCAGTAATTCGATATCCAGCAGTTTGATATCCTCTGCCTAACAGAAACATGGCTTAAACCTTCAATACAAGACAATCCCCCAGGTTACAATATTCATTTGACAATAATGTTGAAATAATTATTATAAACTTCAGCTCAATCCCCATAAAACAATCAACATTATCTGCACCTATCTTCCCCAGGTAAAACCTCACTACACTAGAAGACCTACTAATCTCTAAATCTTCTACAAGAAACAATAGTACTAGGTGACTTTAATGTTGACTGGAATTTATGTAAACAAACCAATCCATCCAACCTGCATGGCTTCTCTCAAACCATTAACTCCCCAACAAGAAATAAAGAAAGTATCCTTGACTGGATACTAACAAACAGTCCTCAGCAAAAAGATGACCTTAGTGACCACAAACAAGTATGACCATACTTACCCAAGTCAGAGTATCTCTGTTTCTAAATGAACTTAGGCAAGTCAACTGGTCTAAATCTCTTCCCATAGATGATGCTGTTAGTTTCTTTAATATCACTTTAAATCTAAAACAGCTCAATGGTCTCAAACAATACAAGGAAACTAAGTAGAAATAAAGCTTGGGCTAAAAACACAACTGATCACCAAAAATATGACAAAACAAGCTATACTGCAGGACAAAACAGCTACAGCAATCATCCCTTCACCAAAAATTCTGGAGTACCATTAACATGCTAATATCTCCTGGGAAAGTGGCCACACAAATCCTTTAGGCTAAAATCCTGATTGCCCATTACAAACAGCTAATGACTTTAATAATTTCTTTACTTCCACTATATTAAAGCTAGCAAACCAACAAAGCCCGATACCTCCAAACTATCAAGCCCAAACCCAGTTCATTTCACCTCAAACCCATACCCACCTCTTATATACTGTCCTTACTTCAAAAATTAAAACCCACAACCCCCTCAGCTGATAAACTACCAGCAGAATACCTCCAACTAGGTGCAAAAGCTATTGCCTACCCCATCTCAACACTGATTAACAGGACCTTAAAAGAAAGTACAATTCCATCAGTCTGGAAAATCTCACACATCATCCCTCCTTTCAAGGGAGGTGACTCTACTGAATATTCCAACTTCCGCCCCATAGCATTACTATCTCCTCTTGCAAAAATAATGGAGAAATGCATCCACAAACAGTTACTTAACCACCTATTAAGCCACAATCTCCTAGCTAATTGCCAACATGGTTTTCGGCCATTTCATAGTACAACCACAGCCTTACTATCATTTACTGACTCTATTAACAATAATCGCAATAAGAATACTCTTTCCTCAGCATTCTTTGTAGACCTGTCTAAAGCCTTTGACATGGTCAATCACCAATTACTCCTCTATCGTTTAAAGTCCTCTCCTAGACAATTCAACCTTAAACTGGTTTACATCCTATCTGGATAATCGAAAACAGGCAGTTCTTTGGCACAACCATCTCTCTGATCTCCTCCCCACCTCTATAGGTATCCCTCAAGGCTCTATCTTAGGTCCTCTACTGTTCTCCATTTTTATAAATGACCTTCATCTAACCACTTCTCTATCAACTTGTATTCAATATGCAGATGACACTACTATCATTTGCTCAGCCTCAACACAGTCGGAACTTCATTCCCTCACACAAAAAACCTTCTTGACAATAGAACAATGGTTCTCAAATCACTGTCTCCTCCTTAACCCCAAAAAAACAAAACTCTTGCTTTTTACACCTACTCACTTGTCTCCCTCCCTAATTTTTATCTAATAATGGTACCCTTATCTCGAGACCAGAATACCAAACTCTTAGGCATTACAATTGATAATCAACTAAAATTTGACACTCACATTAACGCTATAATAAAATCTACTAATAGAACACTTGGCTCTCTCTATAGAATCAAATCCTTCTTAACTCCTGAAGCCAGAACTACTATAGCTAGAACCCACTTAATTTCTACCCTATTATATGCCTCCCCTATATTTACTAATCTTTCTAAGTTTAATCTGAACAAACTAGCAATAGCATATAATAGTATTGCCAGATATGCCACTAACTCTCCATATAGGACTCATCACTGTCACAATCTAAAAAAAACTAGGCTGACTTGAACTACCCCACCTTATTCAGCTTAACCAACTTACTATTGCACACAATGCCCTTTATCACCCTGACAACACTCCAATGCTCTCTACCCTCATAAAACCTTACACCAATCTGAGGAACCTACGCTCCTCTAACAAAGTATTGATTCATACCTCCTTATCTAATAACTTAGCAGGTGACTCTATATTTTCTAACTCAGTTGGAAAAATTTGGAATCAACTACCTCAACACCTCATAACCCTAACATCACTCCCACTATTTAAAACTAACCTAAAACTCTTCCTATCCAACCACTGGCTCTGCTCATGTAATAACCCTGACTAATCAACTTCATCAATAAGCCTGACTAATCATCTTAATCTTCATTTCCTTTATTCTCATTTATTTGATTCATTAACATTCCTTCTTACATAATAAATCTAGACTACTAGATTTTCATCACCACACTTGATTCTGATACTCCCTCTACTAAATGACATATATCTTAATTTCTCAACCTCTAATGAAATTGCTTTTAGAGTAAACAATGTTCATAACTCCTATATTCTCCAGTACTACACTATTCTGTATTCAAATGACTTCACATCCTGTTGGAGTGTTACAATTCTATGCTTTTTTCTGTATATTTTTACCTGTTTAGAAGTATTGTAGTAGAACATAGGCTTACAGTTCTGTGTATTTTTTTTTTGCATATTTCTTGTATAATCTAATATCTTGAATTTTTGATATTTTTCTAAAATTTTTAATCTCATTAGTAGTATTGTAGTGGAGCTTTTCTCCTCGGGCCTCCACTGAAAATGGACATGTATCCAGTTGGACTAGCCCGGTAAACGAATGTAAAATAAAATAAATAAATAAAATAAATAAAATTCCAGAGTGGGGGATGGTGTCAAAAGCCTTGGCGAGATCTAGATAGGCTGTGTGAAATACCTTACCCTCATCTACTGCTTTGGTGACCGCTTCAAAGAAGTCTATCAGGTTTAGGAGACATGATCTGCCTTTTGCAAACCTGTACTGGGTAGGGTCCAGATATTGGAGATTACCAATGTCATTGTTTATAAGTTCCATGATGATACGTTCCATACCCTTGCAGACCAGGTTCATCAGGCTAATGGTGTAGTAGTTCCCGGGGTCCATGTTGACTCCCTCTTTGTGGAGTGGGATAACCGTTGCTGTGCACCATTCAGTGGGCACAAAGCCTGAGGTGAGGCTATGATTGAACATGGTACTTAGGTGGGGTGTCAGTTCATTCTGTAGTTTATGTAGAACGCAGCCTGGGATGTTGTCAGGTCCCCTGTGTGTATTCTTGGCTTTGGAGAGTGTGTTTTTTACCTGTGCAGCCATGATTACAGGAACTTTGCATTCTTCTGGTATAGAGATGGTCCCTTTAGGGGATGAGAGAGGAGTAAAGTTAGCACTGAACCTATCTGCCAGGATGTTGGCAATATCAGTTAATTCTGTATATTTAGTGCCATTGTGTTGTAACTCAGAGCAGATCTGAGTATTGCCATTGAGATTCTTGACATAGCTGTAGAATGATTTGTGGTTGTCTTTAGAATCAGTGGCAATTTAGTTTTTGTAACTAGCTTTGGCGGATTTTATGGTGGAATCTCAGCTTCTTACTGAGGCTGACCACGGAGTTCCTCCAATCATGTGGTTTTACTCTTTTTTGCAGCAGTTTCCCTCTTCTGTTGTAGAGTTTGTTTATGGCAGGGGACCACCAGATTGGCTTCCTTTTTTTGGAGGATAGCATCTTGGTTCTGTTAGGGATTGCATGATCCATGCACTCGATCCATAACACTTTGTCATTAATTGATAAAATATGATTATCTGCTAATGTTCTAAAAAACAAAAAAAAAATTTAGAGAGACCAGTTTTTTAAAAATGTTCTAACTATTAAAGAGCAATAATTTTAAAAAAGTATGGAACCATAGCAAAACAATCTGAGAATTTATGTTTAAGGGAACAGATCTGTGAGAGATCACTAGTCTGTGGATTAATTACTTCATAAATATAATCCATAATGGGATGTTATTTCTAAGAGATACTAAAATATTCAGATATACTGAATAGTTTGACCTTTCTGGAAACAGCACAGAATAGCTCAAAATGTGAACATTTAATTTCTCCTTTTTCTTTGCAAGCTACAATATTTTTAAAATTCATTTTTTAAAGTATTCTACATCTAATAACCATGTTCTGATAAATCAGGATAGAATGAAGAAAAGAAAGCAGAAAATCCATAATCCAGCAGCAACAAATAAGTAAAATCAAAAGCACTAACTGGAACCAAAGAAGAAACAAATCTACTTCAGCGTACAAATTTATTACATGCCATCATCACACAACGTCCTCAGAGTACCTTCTAGGGTAGTTGTGTGATGACAGCACGTAATCCATTTGTTTGTACACTAAAGTAGATTAGTTTATTCTTTGGTTCCAGCTGGTGCTTTTGTTTTTACACAATGAAGAAAGCATCACTGGGTTTTCAGTTAACAGATTCATTTAAGTGTGTATGCTTTTGTTTTATTATTCAGACCACTGATTTAACTGAGTCAGCTCAGCAGTACATCAGACAGGATAAACCTGCTCTACAGCCTTAGCTGCAAACTGTTTCAGAGAGTCAGTTTAGGTGGTGTGGGCAAGATGTGCATTGGTTAGCAGCATTTTTCTTTAGCTCTGCCACTTTAAAGATTACTGCCAGGAATTTTTATTTATAAGCAATCCTAATCGAGTTATTGTACAGATTCTGATACTTCTAAACTTGACTTAGGATTATATCAAAACTTTTATTCATTTCCTGATATTTTTCTGGCAAACAATTACTTGGTTATTTCTACACATCACTTTGACTGAAAGATGAGTTTCTCTAAGGATAATTCTCATGATTCTTTAGAAGAGTTTCAGTCCCTTCTAGCTAATATACAGAAGTTGTCAGTGAAGCTAGATAGAATGGACACTAAATTGGATAATTTTAAGGATAAGTGTTCAAAGCAGATGGAACACAGTCATGAGGATTTACAGCTGCAGAAAACCCAGATTTCAGGTATTAAACAATCACGCAATGATACTGATAGAAAACTGTTTGAAGGAGAAAATAATATTGAAATTTTGTGGAATTTCCTGATTTCTTGGGTACCTAAAGCCTTAGACCTACTGGAGGCACTGTCATATGGAATTGAAAGGGTGCATAGATCTCTAGCTTCATCTTCATCCAAAAACAATCCTTCTTCTAATTCAACAAAAGTAAGATTCTTTTCATCCCAAGAAAAAGAACTGGTCCTTAAAACTGTGTGGTCTATGTCACCAATCAAAATAAATGACAGGATCATCCATTTTTGACAATGCTTACTCTGCTGCTGTTATTTCTAAAAGAAAACACTTTTTGCCCTTGATCAAAGAACTTAAAAAGAAACAAATAAAAGTACATTTGTTATTTCCTGCCAGATGAAAAATATTGCTTGCTGATGGAATTAAAATATTTGAAGACTTGAATTCAGCTGTGACATATATAAGATGTTTATTTAATTAGTTTAATATATGTTGTGTTTTTTTATTTTATTTGACTTGTTTGGTTTGGCATGCATGTAGTCTGTGTTGTTTATCTGGTCCAGGGGCATGTGGTTATTTATGTGCACTGAATGAGCTAAGCTTCGGCTGTTTGCTTGTGTGTATGTTTGGAGTTGCGGTCATTTGCACTCTTTGGTCTGTTTCCTGTGGGTTGAATCGTTTGCCTTTATGTTGGATTGTGAATGTGGTTCTGTCCAAAAGTGTTTGGTCGATTCAGGGTGAATGCACTGGATGAGCACTGGTGTTTCTTGTTAAAGTATCATGTAGCAGACTTGCAAATATGGAAGTAGTTCTTTCTACTTCTAGTGTTGTCTTGTGTGCTTGGATGGTCTCTTTTTCTTGCTCAAGCCTTCTCTGCTTTTAGAAGCTTGATGTTTTCTCCTATAGCTCAAGCGTACTGGGTTTCCCACTGAAAACTACATATTCGGATTTACTTATAGCTGGGTGATGTAATTCATTGCTTCCTCAACTGTTGTGTGTTATGATTGGTTGGCTATTTTTATATTTGTTTAAAAGGGAAGTAGATCTTTAATCACAGATTGCATTACTTAGGAAAAGTGTTTTTTTATGCTAAATCTTGAACATCTCTTATGGCTTTATTGTTTATTTTATACTAGATGGTTGCCATGCCTCACAACTATGCAGATCTATGTAGAGGGTCAGAGTTTATATTCTACATTTCCAATTCATTTTTATGAAGTTTACAGGTTAGTAACAAATCGCTAAAATCTGAAGTTCATACCATTTAATAGAATAAATTTCTGCAAAATGTTCTTATTTTTGCTTCTTAATTCTGTTCTGTTATTAGTGAAACCATGGCTTTAGATTTAGAGCAAATTAGTAGAAAATTATCTAGGACTGATGTCAAAGACTGGCATTAGTATTTGAGTTTCTGACTTTGTATCACTTTGAGAACTTCTGCTGATGTTGTTTTATTCACCTATCTGAATTTAAAACGTTATATTTGTGGATTGTCTTTATTTTATTTTGGGCTCTCTGGCTTGCTGTTATTTGTAGTTTTGTCCTGATTCCTCACTTTAAAAGACGAAAGACATTCTATCGAAGTTGAGTGAAGATACTATTCTGATTTTGCATTCATACTTTTTAGAGATTATAAGTTGAAGAAGTATTATCTGGAATCATACTTTTAGAGCTTTTGACATTTTTTTTTGTTTGTGGGCTATTAGAATTATATGACCTGGTAGATTCGGGGGCATGGTTATCATTCTCTCATAATTAGTTGTATTTCTTGAGGCTTGAGTATTTATTTTATACTGTTATTGGCATATTTATACTTTGTATTTAAAAAACAAAACATATTGTCTGCCATTTACCTTTATGAGGTATCTACAGGGTCTTGTCCATATTTTATAAGTAACTATTATCTAGATTTAAGATGAAATATATTTAATAATATAATCAAATAATAGTCATTATCACATAAAACTTAAAAAAAAATGGGTAAGGGTGTGTGGTTCAATATGTAATTTCACATTCCAAAGGATTTATACATATGATTTATTAAGCATTGTGATTCATATGCCTACATTGATACGTATAAATATTATTATTACATTTTAAACATCTGAAACATTTAACCTTTATATTTTAATACAATTAGTTTATAAGTGGTATTGGTAAATCTGTTTTGCTTTGTACAGCCTCTATTCATTGACATATGATGACTCCATTTCTTTCTTGTTAAGAATTTTATTATCTAATTCTTACTGAAGATATTCTAAATAACCATTGATTGTTTTCTTATTCTAGATTTAGCAGCATTTGTCTTATATTTGGTCTTGCTTTTTATTTAACATTGTTATTTTCATCAAAGTAATATATTTCTTACATAGGTATTTATAAGAATGTATCTTACTGTACAACTATATAATAATGTAATCACAAAATCTTAAATCTCTTTCAATTTGCGGTGAATGCTCCTTCTTAAGTATAAGTTTTGTTGAATGGTTCAGTTTAGCTTTATATGAGTCTACAATTTTCTATGAGATGTCTATATAAATATTTTTATAACAAGTGGTGGGTGAAAGTAACTGTTTTTGTTAGGTGGTCTATTCAGCCTAGGAGTATTTATTCATTATTTTTATTTTATTTTACATTTGTTGACCAGGCTAGTCTAGCTGGATGCATGTCCATTTTCAGTAGAGGCCCGGGGAGAAAAGCTCCACTAATGGAATAGTAAAATTTGTAAAAACAAAGTAGTAAAAAACAATGCTAGTAGAACAGCCAACAAAAATACATCAGAGGAAAATTCCTAAACAAAAGTATTGCTAAAATGAGAGAGAAACATATGCAAATTGATATACACAAGACAGAATTTGTTAAGTCAATTACATAAGGGGATTTTTTTGTCACTGTAGAACAGCATAAATAGTAGGAGTTATACTCAAAAAACAGGTGTGAGATGGGAGGCAATAAAAGTGTCAGTCAGGTTTAGTACAAGGGCAGAGCCACTGGGAATTAAGGAAGGTTTTTAGATGCTTCTTGAAAAGGGGTGTGGAGGCCAGTGCTGTAAGTTTGCTTGGACGTTTGTTCCAATTAGGAACAATAGAGTTGGAGAACAAACAGTCCCCAACTTTACTGTGGGATTTATGGGAGGCCGATAGGAGCTTGGTGGCTGAATGCAAGGATGAAAGGTTTTTATAAGGGCTAATAAGAGTGCAGAGTATGGTAGTATTCATGGGGTGATAGAAAATTTTGTGGGTGATGCTAAGTTGCTGTAGCAACAGTTGATTTTGTAATTCCAGCCACCTAAGTTGTTTAAGATTTACGCAATGGTGGGTGCAAAAAGGAGCTCCTGTGGCAAATCTGGCAATGTTGTTGTATGACGTTAATCTGGCAATGTTGTTGTATAAAGTTAATCTGGCAATGTTGTATGAAGTTAATCTGGCAATGTTGTATGACGTTAATCTGGCAATGTTGTTGTATGAAGTTAATCTGGCAATGTTGTTGTATGAAGTTAATCTGGCAATGTTGTTGTATGAAGTTAATCTGGCAATGTTGTATAAAGTTAATCTGGCACTGTTGTATGAAGTTAATCTGGCAATGTTGTATGAAGTTAATCTGGCAATGTTGTTGTATGAAGTTAATCTGGCAATGTTGTTGTATGAAGTTAATCTGGCAATGTTGTATGACGTTAATCTGGCAATGTTGTTGTATGAAGTTAATCTGGCAATGTTGTTGTATGAAGTTAATCTGGCAATGTTGTTGTATGAAGTTAATCTGGCAATGTTGTTGTATGACGTTAATCTGGCAATGTTGTTGTATGAAATTAATCTGGCAATGTTGTTGTATGAAGTCAATCTGGCAATGTTGTTGTATGAAGTCGCCAGTTTATTGATATTAGATTTAGATAAATTGGTAAAAATTGGTGAGGCATAAATGAGGGTAGAGAGCATGTGCGTTTGTGCGATAGTAGTTCTAGCTGAAGCAGTGAGGAAGGGTTTAAGCCTATATAGAGATTCACGTTTTCTATTGACTGACTTGATGGTTAAGTTAATATGAGAATTGAAGTTAAGATTATGATCTATTGTGACACCTAGAAGTTTGGTGGTAGAGTCAGGGGATATTATTGTGCCATTGTTAAATGTTATATTGAAGTCAAAGGTAGAGGATTTCTGTGTAGGTGTGAATAGTAATAATTTAGTTTTTTGGAGGGTTAAGAAGGAGACAGTATTGATAGAACCAGTTTTCAGCTGCTGTAAATACTTTTGGGGTATTAGTCTGTAGCTCAGCTGGGAATGGTGCTGAACATATTAGTGTTGAGTCATCTGCATACTGAATGCAGGTGGTTTTTTGATGGGACATATTTAGATCATTAATATAAATAGAGAAGAGGACTGGTCCAAGAATGGAACCTTGTGGGACTCCAGTTTTAATGGGAAGCCAAGAGGATATGCAATTGTCCCAAAGAACTGCTTGCTGTCTATTTTCTACGTAGGAATTAAACCACTGGATTGCCTGGGAGTCTAATGCCAGAGATTTAAGGATGTTTAGTAAGAGTTTATGGTTAACCATATCAAAGGCATTGGAGAGGTCTAAGAAGAGAGCTGAGGACAGCAAGTTGTTATTACGATTTTTATTAATATGGTCTGTGAATGATTAGAGTGCAGTAGTTGTGCTGTGATGTGGTCTAAAACCATGTTGGCAGTCAGCTAGAAGATTGTTTTGGAGAAGATGGTTGAGCAATTGCCAACGAACGCATCTTTCCATGATTTTAGCTAATGGAGAAAGTAGGGCTATGGGACGGAAGTTAGAGAGCTTGTTAGAGTTACCCCCCCTTATGTAGGGGAATGATATGAGAGACTTTCCAGAGGGATTGGATAAAGCCTTCAGTTATGGTTCGATTTATTAAAATGGAGACAGGATAGACAAGTACTCCAGCTGCAATTTGCAGATACTCAGCTGGGAGGAGGTCAGCTGAGGGTGTACAGGGTTTCAGTTTCATAAGTAGGGTGTGGATGAGACATTTTGAGACTGGTTGCAATTTGAAAGTGGGGGGGTTTATTGGTCAGGGAGTAAAGTTCCTGTGTGGCAGCAGGTGACAAGGTCTTGGCTAGGGATGTGACAGTGTCAGAAAATAATTTGTTGAAAGTGTCAGCAATTTGGTTGTGTGTACTCTGAGTGAGGTTGGAAGGAGTAGGTGTTTTAGAATTTCCTGGATGTAGTAATTTGTTGATACCTGACCAGAATTTCTGAGGGTTTTGGTGTTGAGCGTGTTGGAATTTCAAGTAATATTTTTTCTTGTCTAGGAGTATTAATTTATTTGTTTAATTTCTAAGTTGCTTAGAGGTTTGGTGGTCAAACATGTTTTTAGTGATACACCATTTAGTCCATGTTCTATTTCTCTGTATCATGTTTTGCTTGGTCTCTTTGGTTAGCCATGGAGCAGGCTTTGCTCTGGTTTTAATAGACTGAGTGGAGGCATGGTGGCTAAGAATTTGCAGGAATTTATTGTTGAAGTAGGGAACTGCCTCCTCAAGAGATAAGTATTTTAGGGGAGACCAATTGCAAGCTTTGAGCTCTATTTGGAAGTTTGTTTGGTTGAAATCTTTCTCATTCCTGGTTGTTCTGAAAATTGTATTGCTGGGGATAGGGTTTTTTTGTCTGGTAATATAAGTGAGTAAGTGGTCGCTGATATCATCAGGTAGAACACCAGTGGTATAAGCCAGGGGATTACTACTGACTAAAATCCAATCAAGGATGCTCTGTTTGAAGCTGGATATATTTATTCTAGTAGGGGAGGTAATGCCTCCATGGACACGTTGTTGGGATACAGAACTTTAGGCTTATTTCATATAGGAATTTTTTTGTTCTTTTTTGGTGTCTACTATTTATACCACTTTGTTTCATGTTAGTGTCTTAATTATGATTGATCACAGGTTTGTTACTAATGCTTTAGCAAAACATTGTGCAGAAAAATCTGACCATTTTTTTAGGTTTATTATACTTGAAGTTTTGGAATGGAATGAGAGGGGTACGGCATGGGCACTTTAATTGGAAAAATGAGAATTATTGTGACAAATGTATTTGAATGAAACACAGTGGCTGGGTTTGAATGACTATGCATCTATTTCATGTTTATTGAAACTTAAAGCACTGGAGAGATAATGGTGACTCTAAATATTCCTCTGTGTGTATGTATACATATATATATATATATATATATATATATATATATATATATATATATATATATATATATGTGTGTGTGTGTGTGTGTATATATATATATATATATATATATATATATATATATATATATATATATATATATATATGTATATGTGTGTGTCTACCTGAAAACACCGACATGCCAAAACACAGACAACGAGATAGCCAACACCACAAAATTGACAGTTCAAAAGCACGAAACTTCAAATGCCCGACAAACCAAAAATACCTTTTCCGTAAAACACACTCACAACACAAGCACACCAAAAACATTACAAACCTACACTAAACCTTACATGCACAACTATCTATGCACTAACCTTAACCCAAACCCTAACCCTAAGGTCCGTCACTATCGCACACTCACCTAACCCGTGCCCTAACCCTAACTCACTTAACCCGCCCCTAACCCTAAAGTCTGTCACTATCACACAATTACCTTACCCGCACCCTAACCCTAACTCACTTAACCCGCCCCAACCCTAAAGTCTGTCACTATCGCACACTTACCTTAACATGTTGGTGTTCTCAGTGTCAGGCTTTTCAACTGTCGGTCATCTCCGTTATCAATCTTCCAGTGTCGGTGTTCTCGTCATCGGGGTTTTCAGCTTTTGGCGTTATCAGGTAGACCCATATATATATATATATATATATATATATATATATATATATATATATATATATATATATATATGTATACACACACGCACACACACACATATATATATATATATATATATATATATATATATATATATATATATATACATATATATATTTTTTTATGTATTTTTATACATTTTTTACATTTTATCTTATTTCATTATTCCATCTTTAAAAATGTTCTTGTACATATGTATTTATTGATGTTGTTCATATGAAGGTATTTTGGAGGTTTTTATGTAAGATACCTTTAAATGGATCAGCTATTTTTTGAATGGAAACATGTCCAATCATTTGATTGATTGAGCTGGGGGCATGAGCATTTGGCCTTCTTTAAATGGGAAGAAATTGTGGTTTTATTTGTATGATGAAGTTCCTGATTTAACAGAACAAAAGCACTTACTTTCATTCATTTATTTGTTTGTTGCTACCCGTTTATTACCAGAGAACTTGTTTTGTTACACTGGTTTGTGGATTTGGAGCTGTTCATTATTGACCACAGGTTTATTCATATTCACATCAGAGCTGGAGAGAAAACTTATGTCTATTTACAAATCAAAATTAATGGTTATATTATCTGTAAACTTTTTTTACTATGCTTAATGTCATACCTAAAATGTATATCTATTAATATCAATGGCTTAAATAATTTGTTGTAAGAGGTGAAGTCTACACAAATATATTTTTTTAATTCCCAAGTTATCTTCTTATAAGAAATGCATCTTTTGTCTGAAGATATATATAAACTCAATATTAAACCCTTTTCCATGTTTTCTAGTTCTCACCATTCTCAAAAGAAAACAGGAGTAGCTATACTGTGGAAAAAATCATTGCCTATACCTAAAGTTATTGATACATATATAAGGACAACAAAGGTATGTTTTGCTCAGTTACATTATAGCTTAATAGAAAATTATACACCTTAGTTAATATTTATTGGATTCCATGAATGTGGATTAACACTGTGAAACATTTAAACCAGATTGTTCAAGTATCTAAAGGAAATACTATTCTTGCAAGAGATTTTAATTGTATTTTGACAGACAAAGATTCTAATACTTCTGGTAAAAAGAGAATTTTAGTCTCAGCTAAATCCTGGAAAGATTTCATTGATACATTTCATATCAGGGACATTAATGACTTTTCTTATCCAGATTCTCCTTTTTCACTCATTTTCCCACAGGTATGGTACATATTCTAAGACTGACAGAGTATATGTTTCAAATGAGTTGATTAACAGTTTGAGTAAGGTTAAAGTAATTTCATGTCCTCTCTCAGATCATAATGCTATTTCTTTTGAATTGATGCTTAGATCAAATTCCTCTGTCCAGATTAAATGAATTCCAGCTTATATAACCAACTTAAAAGATTGTAAAGACTTCCTTACATCAAAAATTCAGCTTTTCATTAAATCTAACTGTATCAGTGAAACTTCTGAAATATATATATATATATATATATATATATATATATATATATATATATATATATATATATATATATGATGTATTAAAAGCTTGCCTGTATGGGAAAATTACTAATTGGTATATGAATAAGTAAAGGCAATGGGATAAAGAAATAAGTGAGATACAAGGAAGACTAGATAAATAAAAACTATTTGACCAAAAAAGTAAAGTCATTAAAATATAGGAAATTAATGTTTTAACTAGTAAATATTTAGAAATTTTAAATCATAAGACTATGATTAACTTAGAGAAGTTCAAAATTATAAACATATCTGTTAATCCAAAATCCTTGAGTAGTTTAGCAATTAGATCTAAAAGGATTTGTAAGCTTAGTCACATTCCAGAGATTTAATCATCTAAAAATAAAAAAAAATGTTACTGAAATAGGGGATATACTAATAGAATTCAGAGACCACTTTAATAAAATTAATCAGGAATCAATGCTATTGGATCCTAAAGAAGTAATTAGATAATTTATTAAAAAACATACAAAAATAAGTTATCAAATATTCAAATTCAACGACTTGACAAACCAATTTCAATGTCAAAAATACAGTCTAAAATTAGTGTTTTAAAATTAAATAAGGCCCCAGGTAATGATGGAATCATTCTTGAAATATGTAAATTAATGCCTAAAGAAGCTTTAACCTTATTACATAAATTTTCTCCTTATGTAAAAATTTGGTTAATGTCCCTCCTTCATGGAAGTATACTCATTTATCCCATACTAAACATTGATAAAGACCCTACTAAATGTTTTTCTTATAGGTCAAATTATTTATCAACTCATTACATTCGAAGGATGCTTCCAGGTACATCTGCAGTTAACTCCTACTGACACCTCTAGGCATCAAATATTGCTTTTTTATATTTGCACCAAAAATTCCAAAACCATGCTATGTACAAGGTTTTAAAAGATTTCTTCTTAAAGCTTACACAATGGCAAACTCAAGTGCATTAATATCTGACCTCCCTCTGTCTAGTGCAGGTAAAGAGATATTAACTATTGTTTTCATGATATCAATTTATATAGATACAATTTTCACATTTTTCTTAATATCTCAACAACCAAGTAATAGATAGAATTCCTTAGCCTCCTAAGAAAGCTTTCAGGTAAATGAATAAACTGCTGCTGATAGTATGTGTGTAACTTGAGTGGATGCTGAGATATTCTAAGTTGTTTGCAAAATACTACAAATTTAATAGTTACTGTTTTTATTGTAAATTATGAAATTCAGTTTAAGACCTAGAACCTAAAGAATACTACTACTACAAAATATAGTTTGTGCTGAAGAGTTTGCCATTTATAGTTCTTTCATAACCCCTATGATTCCAGAGATATGAACATGTTTTAAATGTACAGACATAATCTGATTCTGTCAAAAGGCTTAGGATCTGCCCACTGGAAGTAGCAATGCAAACTTCCTGAGCTCCATTGCAGTGAATGAGTTAAATGTTGATTATAAAATGGTCATGTCTATTCATGTTAATAGACTGAAGAAATTTCTCCCATTTTTAATTGATGAAGACCAAACAAAATTTATTTTATATAGGAATACATATGAGAATATTAAAAGAGTACTAACCATAATTGATTTTGACAAAAATTCAAAAGATGATCTGATTCTACTCAGTTTAGATACAAATTGTGCTTTTGATTCTATTGATTGGGATAATGCTCTCATTGTTCTGGAAGAACTGAACTTCTCTAGTAATTTCATACAACTTATTAATCAGCTTTATAAAGGATGCCAGACCTATGCTAACATTGGTACATATACCTCTCAGTCATGTCTCTCAACTGTACCTCATTACGAGGAACGTACCTCATTTGGTATCTTAAAAAGTTCGTGTTCCTCAAAATTCCACATTGAAAAGGTCTGTCACACATTCAGTGTTAGGAATTTTTTAACTGATATCCATCACCCATTTGTATATGTTCCATATTTTTCCCATTTGTTCCATATTATGAGGGCCAGTGTTCCTCATTTTAGAGATGGAAGGTTGAAAGCTATGCTCTCAATCCATTCAAATTCTTAAAAGAACTAAACAAGGTTGTCCTCTATCTACTTTGGTTTTCACTCTTGTTATAGAACCATTAGCTAATTTTATAAGGCTGAATTCAGAAATTGAGGTTATTAAATTAAGTACTGATGTGACCTCGAAAATTCAACTGTTTGCAGATTACATCCTTTTTACTGTTAAAGGAAATAATGGTTCCCTTTCTGCTATCTTTGACACTATGGATAGTTTTCAAAGGAAATCTGGTCTAATCTTTAATGATGGTAAAACAAAAATATTTCCTATCAACTCTAATATTAATAATTTGAATATAAGATTTACCAAATATATTGTTCACGAAGGTAAGCTAACATATTTAGGCATAATATTAGCTAATAATATTAAATCATATTAAAGAGATATAAAAAGAAGTTATGTACTCACCATAACGTTCCATCTGAGTAGGTACTTTATTTGTTTGCAACCTGTGAGTATTGGATCCGACCTCGGATCCGAACTGGCAGCTTTACTAGCTAAAAGATCCGAGCCCCTAGCTCTTCCCCTTTACCCATAATCCCCTGCTGCATGCTGCCTTTCCTCAGATCAAGTTTGCTTAATCCAATAACTAAGACCCTCGACAGAGGACCAAATAAAGCCTAACCTCATGAAGCAATCTCAATCATGATCAGGAATCATGATAATGGTTAGGGGCAAGGGTGGGGGGGTCGGTTGCAGACAAATTAAGTCCCTACTCAGATGGAACGTTATGCTGAGTACATAACTTCTTTATCTGATGTAGTTACTTCATTTGCTCTGCAACCTGTGGGACAGAGTCCCCAGCTATCTAAAAACCTTGGGTGGCCTTTAAGGAAGGATATTCCGAAGCACCGCGGAGTCAAAGGAAGCCCTACTACTGGATATCATATCCAATTTATAATGAAAAATGAATGTATGGGAAGAGGACCAAGTAGCTGCTGAACAAATGTCGTCCAGAGGAACCCTGGACCAGAAGGCTGCTGATGGATCGGGTTGAGTGGGCATGGACTCCGATAGAAGCAGGTTTACCTGAGGATGATGAATGATGCATTGTGAAATCCAATTTGCTAAGGTAACTTTGGAAATAGCTCTACCCATGGCAGATTTGGCAAAGGACACAAACAACTGATCAGCCTTGCGAGTATCCTTCATCCTGTGCAAGTAAAAACGTAGCTGTCTATGTACATCCAACTTGTGTAATTTGTATTACCCTTTGTTCTGAAAGTTGGGAAAGAACACTGGTAAATTAATTGACTGATAAATATTTGACTCTGAAGCCACCTTTGGTAAGAAGGAAGAGTTAGTCCTGAGAGACACTCTATCCTTATGGAAAATTAGATAAGGGGGTTTCATGCATAGGGCTTGAAGTTCCAAAACCCTCCTGACTGAAGTAATAGTAACTAGAAAGGCTGTTTTCCATGATAAGAACTTTAAAGGAACTGAGGCGGCAGGCTCAAAAGGTGGGCTTGTCAATGCTTGTAAAACTAGAGTTAAGTCCCATGGTGGGACCGCAGTCTTAACTGGTGGTTTCAATAGAGAAATTCCTTTCAAGAAGGTTTTGCATATCTTCACAGAAGCTAAAGATCCCAATCCATCCCCCACATGAAAATGGGAAATGGCTGCCAATTGTACTTTAACTGTAGATGCACTTGCTCCTTGATGAAAAATGTGTGACAGAAATTCAAGAACCGTCGGGATAGGAATGGAAAAGGGATCTAAGCCCTTGTCCTTAGCCCAGATAGAAAAACGCTTCCATTTACTACTGTAAGTTTTTCTGGTAGCAGGCTTGTGAGCCACTAACAGAATGGCCTTTACTGGTGATGAGATGCTGGGAGTCCTTGCCATCAGTGGAACTGGATCAACCAAGCCGTGAGCTTGAGGTTTACCAGATTCGGAGGTTGCAATCCCGCAGGATTCGAAATCAGATCCGGAATGGGATCTAAGACCCATGGAGGAACTACACTGTGAGACCGCAGATATGAGAACCAGATCTGGAGAGGCCAGAATGGGGCTATGAGGATAATTCTGCTCCCTAACTGACGTGCTTTCTGAATGAACTTCGTCATATGAGGAAGGGGGGATAAGCACAGAGGAGACCGGGTGGCCAAGCATGAACCAAAGCATCTCTGGGGCTCTCCCCTGGTGGGGGAAGTATCGCAAAAAACTCACTGCACTTTGTATTTGATGGAGAAGCAAAAAGATCGCAGCAAGGTAGACCCCATTTGAGGAAGATCTGTTTCGCAACTGATGGTTTGAGAGACCACTCGTATGGTGTGAGGATCACATGACTCAGTTTGTCCGTTAGAATGTTGGACCGACCCAGAATGTGCATTACTACCAGAAAGCGGTTGGTGGATATCGCCCACTCCCAAACTCTCATAGCCTCCCGACAAAGGGGATAAGATCTGGTTCCTCCCTGTTTGTTTATGTACCAGACGACTGCCATGTTGTCTGTTTGAACCGCAATAGTCCCTAGAGGAAAAAGGTCGTGGAGAGCTTGCAATGCCAGAAGCACCGCCCTCATCTCTAGGACATTGATATGCAAAGCGGTCTCTAAGGGGGCCCACGTGCCTTGGATGGTTCTGCCCGAACAATGCTCCCCCCACCCGAGGCGAGAAGCATCTGTGGTCAACGTGGCTTGGGGCAGGGGCATTACGAAGGGTCTCCCTTCTTGCAGCTCCCTTGAATGAAGTCATCAGAGGAGGGAGTCCCTGCAAGCCCTGCTTAGTGGAATAGGGGTGTTCATTGGATGTAGTAACAGAGACCATTGGACTTGGAGGGTCCATTGTAGAATCCTCATTTGTAGACATGAGTGTAGACAAAGACTGATTGCCGCTGCCATAGACCATAGTGCTCTCAGGACTAACTCTGCTGAAGGAGCTGGGTTCTGAAGGAGGGCTAATACCTGATAAGACAAACTGTTCACCCTGTCCGGAGTTAGTAGGGCCTGAGAGATGCGAGTGTCCAATTTGGCCCCTATAAATTCCAGAACCTGCACAGGATGAAGAAAGGACTTTTGAAGGTTTACCGAGATGCCCAAACTCTGGGCAAGAGTTAGAGCATAATCCCCGGCAACACACAGTTGATGCCTGTTGGAGGCGGTGAGGAGCCAGTCGTCCAGGTATGGAAAGACCTGAATGCCCTGGAGTCTCAGGTGGGCTGCAACCACTGCCATGACTTTGGTGAACACCCTGGGGGCTAAGGTGAGGCCAAACAGAAGAACCCTGAATTGATAATGACTGGCTCCCAGCCGGAAGCGGAGAAACCTCCTGGATTGTCTGTCCATCAAAATGTGGTAGCACGCATCCTTGAGGTCTATGGAGCACATCCAGTCATTCTCCCAAAGGAGGGGGAGAATTGATTGAAGAGTGACCATCCGGAATTTCTCTTTGGGAATGAACAGGTTCAGGGAAGAGAGATCTAGAATCGGTCTTAAGTCCCCTGTCTTTTTTGGCACCAAAAAGAACCTGGAGTAATAGCCCAATCCAAACTGGTCTGGGGGGACGCCCTGAATGGCTCTTTTTTCTAGCAGCTTCAAAATTTCTGAAGCTGCCACCTCCCTTTGATCGGGTGGGACATCGGGGAGGCACTTCATGGAAGGGGGAAGATTTAGGAAGGGGATGAAATAACCTCTGGATATGATTCGGAGCACCCATCGATCCGTCGTGATGGACTCCCAATTTAGTAGGTGCTCTGACAAATCCCCCCCGACTGCCTCCAGAGAGGGACAGTCAGGTAAGCCCTCAGGGCAGGTCTATCCGAGAACGGTTTTCTAGACCCGAAATTATGCGGTCCCCCCTCTGCCTCTGGGCCGGCGTCCACCTTGTCCTCCTCTGCCTCTGAAGGACGAGGGGCCCAAAGCTGGATGGGACTGCTGAGACTTCCAGAACCACATCTTCTTTTGTCCCCTCTGATTCCTCGAAAAGGATCGTTGGGGATTAGAGAAGCGGACTCCAATGGCAGACAGCGTCTTCCTGTCCTTCTCGCTTTGGACCAGTGTCTCACGTGTGGTCTTGCCAAAGAGCAAAGAACCGTCAAAGGGAGCATTTGCAAAGGACGCCTTAACGGGTTCCGCGAAATCGCAAAGGCAGAGCCAGGCGTGACGCCGTAAGATGACCCCGGCTTCGCTAGCTCTAGCAGCTCCCTCTGTAGAATGGGAGAGTAGCCACATAGACATGTTCAAGATAGACTTCAGAGTGGCCATACAAGTTGAGAAAGTCTTCTTATCCTCGACCGTCATGGACTCAGGGGGAACTGCAGCGTATTCCTTTATTAGGTCTCGCTGTAGCCTGATAATGTGTGCCATGTAGTTCAGCGGCCTTACAGAGAAGGTGGCTGAAGTAAACATCCACTTCCCAATGCAGTCCAATGCCTGAGATTCCTTATTCGGAGGGTGGACCAAGGAACTCTCCTGCGCGAGTTCCTTCTTCGTGGCAGCCGCCACCAACATGGCATCCACAGGTGATCCCTTAGACCAGGCCTGCCTATCAGAGGGAGGGCTAAGAATTTTGTCTGGCCATCTTGGAATTGGCTTCACGGTGTCAGGCTCCTTCCACGCCCTGGTAGTAATTAAGTCTACCAGGGGGTCAGCCGGAGGGGACACCCAGGAGGTAGATGGGCCTGCCTCAAATGCCTCCAGAAACATGGACTCGTCCGAGGAAGGTTTTTGGGCAGACCACCCCCTATAATTCGCAACATTTCCATGATGTCTCCAAAGGACACATCCTCAGGGGGTGACCTTGGGGAACCTTCCCCTTCATCCAAATCTTTGTCTGTCTTGAGGGACTCAGGGGAGTCCAGGTGCCTCCTTTTACACTTCCGTTTGTGAGGAAACTCTTCAGTGGGACTATCCAAGGAGGTCTCACCCACGGGCTCCTGTTCCTCTAAGGGAACTAACTGGAGGGTTTGAGCAGGCTGTCCTAGTGGTCAGATGATGGAGGATAGACCCAAATGCAAAGGGGGAGCGGGAGGATCCGATGCCCGGACCGGGGATCTGGAAGACCTCGACAGAGCCCTCTCCACTACCTCAAAAGCCAAAGGTGAGCCACTTTCGCCAGACTCTGAAAGCAGTCTCCTCAGCTCCAAAGCAGGGATTGGTGTCGGAGCCGAAGCGGTCGGATTCGAGAGGGAAGTGTGCTCCGACCGGAAGGGCGCCGAAGACACACCAACCCCAATGGATCTGACGCTCGGCTCTCGGCCCTGAGAGCTAGGATCGACACGCTTGAGGGTACAGTCGACGTCAAAGCTATCTGAGCTATCTGCACCGACAAATCCCCGGCTCCGAAAGGGCCCGGATCCGATGATGCCAAAACCCGAAAATGGGTTGGAGAAGAAGTGATCGGAGCAAAAAGGGGGACTGCACTCCCCCCTGAGGGGGGGAGGCAGGAGCACCCCCATCTGCATCTGAGTCTGCAGAAATTGACGCATCATCCGATCCATGTCTGCGTCAGTCAGGCTTCTCATAGACCTAGAAGACATCATCGAGGCGGGCCAGGAGGGCCTCCTCGACGACCTTGAGGGAGACCGGTACTCCTCCTCTGGCTCCAGCGAGAAACAAGGCGAATGGAGCTGAGAGGGAGAAGATCCAGAGGCCCTCATGGAGGGACTAGAGACTTTAGATGGCAGGGCTGAGGGATGAGTCTCAGCCCGCCTTTTATGACTCTTGGGCTTCTCCTTTTCTTTATGTCTCTTCTCCCTAGAAGAGGCAGATGATTCCCCTGAACCCTGCACAGTACAGGGAGGTTGAGTCCCAGGCAGAGTGGGGGGATCTAAAGGTATAGGGGTTGCGGTAGCAGCCTGTGCCTTAGAGGGAGAGGAAGAAGAAGTGTCCTGCGGTAACAAGCCCGCCAGGATCAACTTGTTCTTCCTATCGCTGATGGCCCGGGGGTTAAACGTTGCACATATCTGGCAGCTAGTGGAAAGGTGGGCCACCCCCCAGACACAACACGCACTGAGTGTGCCCATCCGCCGGGGAAAGCTTATGGCCACACTCAGTGCATTTAGAAAAGAAGGCTTTGAGCCCTTCAGCCATCACAGTAACACACCCAGACATTATAGGGGAGGGACAGAACACAACGAACAAAAAACTAAAAACTACCACAAAAAATTAAAACTAAGACTATAACTCGATGAAGGGGGCTAAATCACTCACACACTGACAAAAATAATAAACTTTTTGTCTAACTTTGAACAAGGTATATAGAAACAATCTCACCCAAGCCTAAGGAGCTCTTCACTAGTAGCTTCTTTCAGCCATGGCAAACTTGATCTAAGGAAAGGCAGCATGCAGCAGGGGATTATGGTAAAGGGGAGGAGCTAGGAGCTTGGATCTTTTAGCTAGTAAAGCTTCCGGCTCGGATTCGAGGTCAGATCCGATACCCACAGGTTGCAGAGCAAATGAAGTAACTACTTCAGATTAGATTTTAACTATAATGATAGACTTACCTTCATAAAGAATCTCATGAACAAATGGAACAAACTCTTCTTCACAATGGAAGAGAGGCCTTCTATTATTAAAATTATTATTTTACCAAAGATATTATATATTATACAGTCTTTGTCTTTACCGCCCCCAAATCATACATAAAGGATATCAATTCCTTGATCTTAAAGTTTTTATGGTTCCCTAATAAATCTACAGTTGCTCTAACTCATCATGTAAGAGATTGGTCTACTGGGGAAATTGGTCTGCCAGATTTAGAATTGTACTCTGTCTCTTCTGTTATAAAAATATATCTCTATTAACTAATAAGTATTACTCAGCCAAAATGGAAAAATTAAAGAAATCCTTTGCAATAACACTAGTAAGACATCTTATTCTGATAGAATGCAAATATTAAATAATTAATTTATTTGGGTGTTAAATTATTATTTCACAGCTAATAATTTTCAAATAAATACTTCCCATTTCATGTCACTTCTACTAAAGACGTTTTGAAATGTTATCTATAGAAATCCAGCCTCTAAGGCTTAGATCTTCCTTCTTTTTCCTATTGCTTTTATGCAAAGCAATATTCCTTCTTTAAACTTCTGTAAGATGATTTTATTTAAGGAAAAGAATCTCATGTATTGGTTTCAACTGTTGACTAATGACAATCTGAACTCTGTAGGCTACTTAATTACTACATATGATGTAAGTAATGATGTGTGGATGTAAATGCAATCCAGTAGACAGTTTATAGATAGTAAAATTGAATTAAAATTGACTTAATGTCACCAAGAATAAGATTTTCTGTTCCTAAGTTATTACATGTTTGATAATATTCATACAGCAGAATTTACTTAATAAAAGCATGCTTTCTAAGCTACATACAGTGATTATAAATTAAACAAAAAATTGTACTGAAAGCTATTGGGATTACTTTACATTAGTTAATAAAAACCCACCTAATGAAAATGATAAAAGAACAATTCTGGTATCATCTAAACTTGCTACTTCTTCCATTAAATTGAGATTGTTCTCCTGGAAATGTATGTGCAAGTCCTTTTCTACACCACATAAAATTGAGCTTATTATTCCATATTGTTGTTTATAAGTTGTGCAATATAGAATGATTTCCTTACTACTGTAGACACATGATGGTCAAAGGCTAGATTATTGTCTATGTGTATGCCTAAGTCCCTGACTACTGGGTCATCTCTAAGGGTTAAGTTTTCAATATGATAGTTACCAAAGGTGGATGACTTCCCGAAGGATATTATTGTGCATTTTTTGGCATTGATTTTTAGTCCACAGTTCTGACACCAGTTGATGGTCTGTATTTGCTCTTCCTGGAGAACATTTGAGCTAGTGTGGGATTCAATGACACCTCCTAATTTGCAATCACGTGCAAATTTAGTCAGCCAGATGCCAGTGACATTAGCCTTGACTTCAGATAAGTAAATGCCAAAAAGTTGTGGTCCCAGGAAATCTCTGAGGGACTTCACTTGTGACTGGTCTCTTTGTGGAGGTGGACTCCCCAGTTCTAACTTCCCTGGTTATGTCTGTAAGCCAGTTGGCTATCCACCAGGTGAAATAAGCATTTGCACCTAACCTTTTGAGTTTGTCAACAATGCCTGAGTGGGGTATTGTGTCAAATGTCTTCACCAGATCAAGGTAGGCAGTGTGAACCATTTCATAGAGGTTCATAGATTGGTACAAAGCTAACTGCCCTTCCGAGCCATTTTAAGCTTAGCCAATTATCCCTTGTGAGACTTAAACCCTGCACCTTGTGTTTGTAAGGCAAACACCTTAACCATTAGGCCACCCTCCCCATCCTCATTTTGCCCTCATCCATTACTTTGGTGGCCTTCTCAAATAAGTCTACCAGGCTGAATAGGTATAACCTGCCCTTGACAAAAGCAAATTGGGTTGGGTCTAGTGTCTGGATGTTTCCTATGTCATTATTGATCACTTCCATGATAATTCTTTCCATGGCTTTGCATATGAGACTAATTAGACTTATGGGTCTGTAGTTTCCTGGGTCTGTAGATTGCTCACCTTTGTACAGAGGGATGACTGTTGCTGTTCTCAATTTATGAGCCATGAAGTCTGTTTGGAGGCTACAATTAAATAACAATTCCACACAGCCTGATAGATCATGCTTCATGCTATTTAGAAGGCATCTTGGGATATTGTCTGGAACCACTGATGCAGTCTTCTTGGCCTTAGAGATAGCATTAAGGACACGTTCTCTGGTAGTAGTGGAGGGGTATATTTGATGGCATTTCCTGATGGAAGGCTGAGGGGTAGACGGGTAAATTTGGAGCTGAATTTATCAGCCAGGAGGTTTGCTATATCTTCTGGCTCAGTATAGGTGGCTCCATTTACAATAAGATCTGCACATAATTGTGTATTGTCTTTGAGGTTGTGGCCATAGCAAACAAATGCCTTGTGGTTGCCCTTACCCTGGGAGGTTAAATTTACCTCAAATTTGGCTTTGGTAGACATTATTTGTCCTCTGGGTTGTTTGTTTATTTTGATGAGAGTGCTTTAATCCTGCTGGGTGCTGTACCTCCTAATTTTTGTCATGATTTTCTTTCTTCTGTTATACAGCCAATTGATTTTGTGATTCCACCAGGGTGGCTTATTTTTCAGTTAGTTCTGTACTTCTTCCTGGTGGGCATAGCTGCCTCTATGCAGCTATTCGGTGTGCAAGGGGGCTTGCTCCCCTGCCTATCTCTAGTGTAGGGTTGTGTGTTTGGTAATTTGGGGCAGTTGTGTGTGTGTTTGTGTGTGTTTTGCAGTTACACAGTATTCAGTGTTCTGGGGTTTCATCCTTCTGGTCTCGATGTTGTGGGTTTTGGTGTTGTGGTCTTTCATTCTAACGAAGTAGACCCATGCATGTATGTTTGATGTCATATAGGATTCCCAGTTAATAGTGGGGTAATTAAAGTCACCCATGAATATGTTATTGGGTTGGATGGTGAGTCCTTCTAATAAGTTTAAATACATGGTATGGGTTTCCTGGGTCATAGAAGGGGACCTATAGCTTGCAAGGAAGTGGCATTGGATTTTGCATATGGTGATTTGAACATGGAGCAGCTCAAGTGCATTGTCCTGTTTGACCAGCCTTGAGGTATATTTTTTTTATGTAAATCGAGACACCTCCACCTTAGTCCCTGTCAGTGTAGTCCCTGGTCTAAGTGTGTGGAAGGCATTATAACCTTTCACTGTTGGTGTGCTCTCCATGGCTTTAAACTATGTCTCAGTGATCGCACAAATGTCAGCATTGTCTAGGATGAAGAAAGGTTCTATGGAGTGGAGTTTTTTGTTTAGACTCCTAGCACTGAGCAAGTAATATCTGCAGATTTTCTTAGTTTTGATTTGCTATGTCGGAAGCACTCTCAGTTTGGCATTGCCTAAAAAAGGCACTATGGGGGGAAAACAATGAGGGGAGAGGTGCAGACCATCCCTGGCAAAGCAGTGTAGTCTGTTGACCATCTCTTTCCATGCTGACAAATACTGCACTCTCTTAGAATGACACCAGAAACTAAGCCAATTATTAAAGTCAGTCATCTTTTGTTCATATTGTGGCATCATCCTTGGAGAAGGTAAAATGCTACTCAATGGTAGGCTCATACCAGCCTGGCACACATATTCCGAGAGCTCCATGAACTCTCTCTTCATATAGTCTAGGGAGGTATGTCTCATGTAATTTATATCCATATGGACTATGACTGAGTCATACTGGTACATGTGGTCCAATGACCTGAGTTTGTGTGTAATGTGTGGATCCTTGCCCCTGATAAGCAACTGACTGTGATTTTCTCATTAGTCAGCCTGGTGAGCTGGATGTCAGTGTGTCTCACAATGGAGTGTCCAATGACCAGAATGGTGGATTGTGTGGTAGTTTGCCTTAAGGGCTTAGAAGTAGAGGCTCCATGAGATGGGACTGTATGTGCTGATGTGGATGTTGTTTTGAAAGAGTGCATTTGGAGCTGTTGAGGATATTTGCTATGTGTACTTCATTTAAGAGATCTTTGGGGTTTAATAAAGCTATATTTAAATGCCTCAGCATATGTGGGTCGATGTTTCTGCTTTGAATTGTGTGTGATCGGTGCAGCATGTGTACTACTGACAACCTTATTGACATTAGTACTACTTTTATGTGAGAGCTTTGCCTCCGGTGGCGTTGTGTAAATACATCTCTCACATACCATATCAGTTTGTTTGAGAATTATCTGGCTGTCAGTAAACATGAGGCAATTTCTACATTGCCTCAGGATGCTCAATCCACCAGGCTGGTAACGGAGATAGTGGGAAAGTTGATATCCATGGCAATAGAGACTTTTTTAAAATTAGTCTGTGCCTTTGGAGACCCAGAGTATAAAGAATCCCTTCTTCTGCATTTTAGGATCTGGACAGAACTTAGAGAGATAGCTTGGCTCATAGTAAAGTCGGATACAATTTTAGGCACAAATGAAGCATTAGTTCTCAAGGAAACCCTGCCTTTGTGGAAAATGAGATAAGGTCAACCCACCATGAGAGCTTGCAACTCCCTCTTCTTGCAGAGCAATAAGGACATTTATTTTCCATGTTCTGAACTTCAATTCATCCTGGTGGGTTGGTCCAAATGGAGGAGGAGTTCAAAACAATACTGAGATCCCACATAGCAGCCAGTTGTTTTCTAGGGTCTGATATGTAACACCCCTTTCAAAAACATCTTAACATGGAAATGCATTGAAAGGGAAGGATCTATGAGCATGCATGCTGAAATGGCAAACAAATGAACCTTGTCAGAGGAGTAAGGGGGAGTATCGATATTCATCAAAGATACCCATACCTCCAGGTTGGTGGCAAAGCACGAAGCATCAGAGACTATAAATGTGCAACTAACAGTGGGTAAAACTGCCTGCCAGTTTATAGCCTGCTACACCACCCTCCCAAACACAGGAACCCCACTGGGCCTTCCTGAGAACACTGAAAAATATGAAGGTCTCTCCAAACACCATTATATTGGGCGACTTCAACTACCCAAACATAGACTGGGAGCATTACTCTAGCTCCAACACCCTAGCCCAAAGGTTCCTAGAATTCATAAACTCAAATGCTATGGAACAACTTGTTACCACTCCCACAAGAGGGGAAAACATACTGGACCTGATCATCACCAACATGGGGACTCTATGCTCCAGACCAGAAGTGTATCCTTCACTGGTAAGATCAGACCATAAACTGATCTCACTGGATATTCACATCCCAACCCCACCCCATGCCCAGAAAACCACAGTGAAAAACTTCTCTAAAGCAAACTTCATACTTCTCAAAACCCAGGTGGAATCCTTCAAAGCCCCCGGACCTGTGGAAAATACGGCCCAGACTGCAAAATCCTTTATAAATGCATTCTATGAACACCTTCAGGAATGCATGGATCATGCAATCCCAAATAAAACCAAGACCCAATCCTCGAAAGGCAGACGTCCTGTCTGGTGGACCCCAGCCATAAACAAACTATACAATAGAAGGAGGAAGCTGCTACATGATAGAGCAAAATCCCAAAAAGGGAAGGCATCTCTGATCAGTATTAGCAAAAAACTAAGGACACTCATAAAATCATCTAAGGCCAGCTTCGAGAGAAAAATTGCACAGGACACTAAGGATAATCACAAGGCTTTCTTTAGTTATGTTAGGAACCTGGGTGGGAATTCCCAGATATGCCCAGAATTAGTCCAAAATGACAAAAAATACACCAAACCCACAGACATTGCCAACATCCTAGCTGACAGGTTCAGCGCAAACTTCTCTTCTCCCCCCCTTCCCCACCAAAAGGGCAAATATCTATCCCAGCAGAGTGCTGCCCCCCCTGACATCTCAGATGCTCAGGTAAGAGCCGCCCTCTCCAAAGCAAAATACACAGCATCAATGGGACCAGACGGTGCGCCAGGCTGCATCCTACATGAACTCCAAGAAGAGCTAAACCCAAACATAAAACTACTGTTCAACCTCAGCCTTACTACAGGATATGTACCCAAAGAGTGGGGTACAGCAACAGTGGTCCCTCTCCACAAAGGTGGTGCCTCAACGGACCCTGGAAACTATCGCCCCATAAGCCTGACTAGCTTGGTCTGCAAAGCTATGGAAAGGATCATCATGGACCTCATAAATAAAGATATTGGGGACCTACAGACACTGGATCCTACCCAGTTCGGCTTTGTTAAGGGCAGATCCTGCCTCTTAAACCTGGTCGACTTCTTTGAAACAGTCACCAAGGCCAATTGTGAAGGGAAGATGGTCCACACAGCCTACCTGGACCTCAAAAGCCTTCGATACAATACCCCACTCGGGCATTATAGATAAGCTCACCAGCTTAAATATAAACCCTATGTCACTAGATGGGTTGCAAACCGGCTCAAGGACAGAACCCACATGGTTAGAATTGCTGGAGCCATGTCGGACTCCAAACCAGTTACAAGTGGTGTCCCACAAGGCTCAGTCCTGGGACCTCTTGTTCGGTATATATTTCTGGAGGTACAGGCCAACACAGAAGGACTGTGGCTGACCAAGTTCACAGATGACTGCAAACTAGGCACCATAATCGACTCTCCAGCCGACACAAGCATCCTCCAAAAGGGCCTCATAGAAACAGACAACTGGTGCCAGAGCCATGGCCTCAAGCTAAACACCAAAAAGTGTATAGTCATCCCTTTGGCAAAAACAAAGTGCCACAAATTACCACATAGGTGGTAATCCATTAAGTGCAGAAGAAGTAATTAGGGACCTGGGGACCCAAGTTGATAGCAATCTCTCATTTGACAACCACCTGGCCAAAGTGGTTAGAAAAACATTTTATATAGCCCACCTAATCATGAAGGGATTCACATCTAGATTAGAGGAGGTCATCGTGCCTCTTTACTCATCCCTCATCAGGCCCATAATCGAGTACAATGCCCCTTTTGGGATGTACCTTACCAAACACCTGCAGCAACTGGAAAGACCCCAAAAGTACCTCACCAAGAGGATCAAAGGGCTCAAACAGATGCCATATGCTGCCCGGTTAAAGAAACTCCAGCTCTACTCAGTGGCATACCACCTGCTCAGAGGCGACCTGTGCCTGACGTATAAAGCCATGTCCAACCCGGAATTAAAGGACATGCTGCACCTCAAAAAATCCAAATCCCATCGAGCTACATGCTCGAGAGACTTGAACCTCAGCACTGAAATAAATAGGACATGCTGGAGGGACAGATTCATAACCCAGAGGCTCCCTTTACTCTGGAATAAAATCCCAGTCCAGGTTAGGCAGAGTCCCTCATTGACTCTCTTCAAGAGGAATCTTGATGAGTGGATGGGAGATCATAGGTTTACCCCGGGTATCACTTCTGTGTCACTGTTAGACAGAGGCACAGTATACTAACCTTGAAAAAGGGCATAGCAAAATTAATTTAAAATGGGTGGCGAAAGCCAAACATACTCTGGCTAGGCTTATAAATGCCTTAGGGCAGATAGCCTAGTATGAACCTATGAACCTATGAACCTAAGAAAGGCTAGAGGATAAAAACTCAAATAAATACCGTATAACCACAGAAATATTTGCCTTAAAAGGATCCTGATTCTTATCTTGGCACCAGCTATAAAATCTTTGCCAATTACTAATATATGATTTCCTAGTAGCAGGTTTCTTTGTGTACTTTAATACCAGCTACACATCCTCAGAAAACAGGTGCCTAAAAGGTATTAAGTCTATATAATCCAGGTAGTTAGTTGAAGGTGTTTCAGGCTGGGGTGCATCAAACACCCCTCTTTTATGTTAGTAGGTTCAGTCTATGATGAAGCTTGTGGTAATTGCTCTTAGCCTTTTCCAAAAGAAAGGAAAACCACTGTTGCTTGTGCCAAAAGGGAGTCACCACAAGGAGTTTTGAAGAGTTATTTTGAGTGTTCAGGTTGAAAAAGCATGTAGGAACATTTATGTCCATGGAAATGAAAATGCATCTATCTCCAGGATTCCTTGCAAGGAATCCTGGAGCAGAATTTTGACAGTTGTTTGTTGTGAATGGAGGTAAATAGATCTATCTGAGGTACTCCCTGCAGCTGGATCATTTCCTGGTCTGTCCTGGTCCTGCTCAGGTTGGCTAACATAAAATGCTGCTCAGCTGGGATGTAAGATGTCTTTATAGTGAGAATGTGCTGAAAAGCTGTATCCCTGGCTACCGTGCCTAGTTTGCACAGATGGTAAGCACTGTTTGCTTATGTACCACATCACTCTTGTTTAGTCTCTAAATAAATATAGAGTTCCTCGGGACCATAGATGATTAAAAGAGTTGATAACATTTATTACTGCCAATATCTATTTTACATTTATGTGTTTTGGTCTGTCCTTTTTGTTCCAAAGACCCTGCACCTTTACTCCCATAAACATCACTCCCCAAGTAAAGTCTAAGGTGTCATTAGCTACAGACTGTGCTGGAGGTAGAAGGGATAATGGAAGACCTAGATTCATACAAATCTGGTATCTCCATCAAAAGAGTTCCTTTTTAACAAATCACAGCACTGGAATCTGAAATGTCAAGGGATGATGATAGTGGGACAATACAGATTTTAGGTACTGGGACAATACAGATTTTAGGTACTGGAACAATACAGATTTTAGGTACTGGGACAATACAGATTTTAGGTACTGGGACAATACAGATTTTAGGTACTGGGACAATACAGATTTTAGGTATCACTAAATTTTCTTTTCATGCAGAGTCTAGCTAGAGGAATCATGAGTTTCATGGATGCCATGAACCCCAGTATCCTGAGAAATTCCCTTATAATGCCTTGGACTGAGATGAAAACCTCTGGAGTAGATACAGCTATAAATCTGTTTTACAGTGAAAGAAAATCTCTTTGAACTGCTATCTAGGAGAGACTCCAGGAAAACAACCACATGGAAAAGAGTCAAGCAAGACTTGGAAGATGCCCTGAAAACCCTGTCTTTGCACAATGTCTCTCACTTAAATGACAGATTCATGGCACTTTGAAAAAGACCCTGCAAAGATAAGCAAGTCATGTAAATAAGAGAACATGTGAATACCTTGTGGTCTGCCATAAGCTATCATTGCAGTTTGACACTTTGTGGATATCCTTGGAGCAATGGATGACCCAAAGGGAAATGCAGAGAACTTATAGTGTGATCCAGACACAGAAAATCTTAAGAAAAGTTTGAAATCTGAGGTCAAAGGAATGTGGTGATAAATATTCTTTAAATAAGAAACTGAAAGGGAGAATAACTGGTAACAGGTTATGAAGGAATGACATTTTCAACTTTGGGACTTTCACAAACTGTTTTAGAAAGGAAGTTCTAGGTCTGGTATCCATGACACTTCTTTCTTTGGTACCTGACACATTCTTGAGTAAAAAACTTTCCTTGTCAGATAAAAGGAAACAGGCTCTATGAGTCCTCAGGTTTGCCACCATTTGTAATGCTGAAAACCACACTAAAGCATGCTCCCTGTGGTACCTGTAACTCTGCCCAACTCCAGTTCATTTCTATCCATGTTCACACCTGTCTTAATTCCCCCTGCACTACCTGTGACTCTGCCTAGCTCCACTCCATTTCTACCCATGTTCACACCTGTCTTAATGCCCCCTATGATACCTGTGACTCTGCCCAGTTCCACTCCATTTCTACCTATGTTCACACCTGTTTTAATAACTTCTGTGCTACCTGTGACTCTGCCCAACTGCACTTCATTTCTACCCATGTTCACACCTGTCTTAATGCCCCCTATGATACCTGTGACTCTGCCTAGCTCCACTCCATTTCTACCCATCTTCACACTTGTCTTATGATGTAAATGTATATATCAACAGGACAGAACATCTCCTTTAGTCTAGTTTAATTTTTCTTTACATATTCTCAGACTTGTTCACATCGCACTACTTTATTTTTTTCTTTTTTAGGTAATCTCAGACTTCATTGCATTGCTTTAGCAATGTTTTTTATGTAAAAAGACAGACCGAGTTGCTTTTTAGAAACTCCAGCATTCTGTTCATGTTACTAAACAGAATACCAGAGTTTGTACAGTGCTTTCCAGACTACCAGAGAACCATTTTGATTTTTCAGATAGTCTGAAAAAATAACGGATAGGTGGCAAGTCTTTGACTCCTTGAGTCAGCAGATGTTGACTGATGAGGAAAAAAGGGAGTTTGATCTGGTAGATAAGGAAGACTGCCCTGAAAAGAAGGGGGCCATCTGTACCCCAGGTGGATCATCCGCAGAGCCCATTTGTCTGATATTGTCATTTCCTAAAGACAGAAATGGAGAGCCAAATTATTATTTTTTTTTGGGGGGGGTGGGTTAAAGACTTGCCAAGGTGGGAAGGGTGTTGACATTTGAAAATATTCATTCCAACTTCTTGGACTGTCCTACTTGCTGGGAGTGTTGCCACTTCTTTTTGGAACCTCATTGTCATTGTTTTTTGTAGAGTGTGGTGGCACAGTGGTGCAGTGGTTAGCATTGTCACCTCACAGCAAGAGGTTCTCCAGTTTGAATCTCAGTAGGGGTGCCTTCTGTGTGGAGTCTGCATGTCCTCCTGCATTTGTGTGGATTTCCTCCAGGTGCTCAGGTCTTCTCCCACATTCCAAAGACATGTGTCTGGAGCATTTCTCCCTGGGCCTCTTCTAAAAATGGGTTCTGTCCCAGTCGGACTTTCAAAGTAAACAAATGTTAAATAATAAAATAAATAAGTTTGCCACATCTGCTTATGCTGCTTTTTGTAAGAAAATCCCAAGTTAAGTATGAAATCCTTAACAAACTTGGAAAAAGAAGACTAAAAAATCTGTGTCACTTTTTCAGGACCTCCACAGCAGATGGCCCCAAAACAGCCTTCTTAACAGGGGAAGAATTGAAAATGTCTGCTTTAACATCCTCAGGTAAATTTTGGGAAAGTAACCATGTAAACCTTCTCATAACAGTGCCAGTAGCTGCTGCTTTGGAAGAGGTATTTGTCGAACAGTAAGCAGCACACTTCAAAGAAGGATCACTTATTTGAGAAACAGATGCAATCAGTGCATTCAGAGAATATTTTTTCCTCAGAAGAAGGTAAAGTGGCTATAATGTTCCTCATATTCTCAAACCAAGCAAACACTTTAACATGTGAACCTGACAATTATGAATCCCAAAAATAAGTATGTCGGAAGAAAACACTTTCCCCCAAATCTGTCAGAGGTGTTCCCACCCTTATCAGAGACGAAAGGATTAGCATTTACCAAATATTTATTCCTAGATGGATTTGCTAAGGAAAGCACTGCAGGAAAAAGAAGTTATGTCTTACCATAACGTTCCATCTGTATTGTTGATCCTTGTTCAGTCATTACGTATGGGTATCGGTTCCGACCTCGGAACCGAGCCGGCCATTTTCCAAGCTTGCGTCAGCTTCAAACTCTCGAGCTAAACTCTTACCCACAATTCCCCTCTCCCTGTTACCTCAGATTGAGTTTGCAAGTTAAAGAAGGTAGAGGCTACCTCTGGTCAAATAACCTAAGAGAACTGGATGGTGAGATCCACTACAAACCACAGGAGGGGAAAGGACGGATGCTCGTAATGACTGAATGGGGATCAACAATACAGATGGAACGTTATGGTAAGACATAACTTCTTTATCTGATATTGTTAATCCTCATTCATTCCTTACATATGAGACAGAGTCCTCAGCTACCTCTATTCCGGGGAGGCTCTCATGGAAGGACATTCCTGAGCACCATAGAACCGAAAGATGCTCTTCCCCTGGAGGCCAAATCCAATTTGAAATGATTGATGACGGTATGAGGCATAGCCCAAGTTGCAGCTGCACAGATGTCATGTAAAGAAGCTCTGGCATGGAAGGCAGCAGAAGTTGCCACTGACCTTGTTGAATGAGCTTTCTTGGTAGTAGGCAACAAGATATTACGTTGTGTGTAAATAAAGGGCACACAGTCCTTCAACCATCTAGCTAATGTAACCTTAGCAACAGCCGATGCTAATCTAGTTCAAGAAAAGGCCAAAAATAACTAGTCAGATTTACGAAAGGGTTTAGTCCTGTTTAGGTAAAAATGGATTTGCCTGTGTATATCAAGGGTATGTAGGCAATACTCTCCTCTGTTTGAATGGTTGGGAAAGAAAACTGGCAATTCAATGGCTTGATTAATGGACATTTCAGAGATCACTTTACGCAGAAATGACAGATTAGTTCTCAGAGACACTCTATCTCTATGATAAATCAAGTATGGACTCTTGATACATAAAGCTTGAAGTTTAGAAATATATCTGGCAGAAGTAATAGCGACCAAAAACAAGGTTTTCCATGACAAATACTTGAGGTCGCAAGAAGAGGCTGGTTCAAAAGGTGCCATTGTCAGAGCTTGTAGAACTAATGATAAATCCCATGGTTGAATAGGTTCTCTAAAAGGTGGCTTCAGATGATTCACACCTTTTATGAAGGTCTTGCACAATTTATGGCACATAAGAGAGGAATCTTGGACACCCTCATGAAAATTAGAAATTGCAGCCAAATGAACTCTAATGATAGAGGCCGACAGACCCGACTGAAACATGTCGGCCAGATAGTCTTGTATTATCGACACTGATGCTGAAAAGGGGTCTACTTGTTTATCTTTCAGCCAACAGGTAAATCTTTTCCACTTGCTCAGATAAGTAATTCTAGTGGAAGACTTATGAGAAGCCAAGAGAATATCACGTACTGGTAAAGAAATATCATTCTGCCTGGGAATCAAGGGAATTGGAGTCGCCAAGCCGTTAGCTTCAGGATGTTCAGGTTGGGATGAATCAGGTTCTGTGGGTGTGAGATCAAACTCCGGGATTGGATGGAGAATCCATGGTCGATCCAGTAGGTGAGGCCAAAGGAATGGGAACCAAATCTGTCGTGGCCAATATGGTGCTATGAGGATTACCTTGCTCTTCAACTGCCAGGCTTTCTGCAGAAACTGGGGAATGAGAGGAAAAGGCAGAAATGCGTAGAGAAGATCTGAGGGCCAATCGTGGACTAGAGCATCCCTGGGTGACTGTCCCGGAGGGGGAATATTGGGCGAAGTAGTTGCTGCATTTGTAGTTGGTCAGGGATGCAAAGAGGTCGCAGCAAGGATGGCCCCAGTGGTGGAAGATCTCCACCACTATCAAAGGATTCAGGGACCACTCGTGAGGTTGAAGAATGCACCTGCTGAGCCTGTCTGCTATCATGTTGGAACTCCCAGGAATGTGCATTGCTAGAAGAAAACGGTTGGTAGCCATGCCCATTGCCATAGCCTCATGGCCTCTCGACAAAGGGGGTAAGATTTGGTTCCACCTTGCTTGTTGATGTACCAGACCATCGCCATGTTGTCTGATTGAATCGCAATTGTCCCAGACAGCAGCAGGGGAAGGAATGCTTGTAATGCCAGAAGCACCGCCCTCAACTCTAGAACATTTATATGCAGATGGGCCTCCAGTTGGGACCAAGTGCCTTGGACTGTCTGTCCCTGACATAGCCCCACCCCCCACCCCATCAGGGAGGTGTTCATGGTCACTGTGGCCTTGGGTTGCTGGGGGGAAAAAGGGTGAGACCATTGTGAGAGATTGTGTGTCATCCATCAATTTAAATCCTGTTTGCACCTGTGGGTTACTGGACACAAAAAACTGCAGAGTTACTCGAATCATGGCTGAAACAGGATGCTGAAAGGGATACCATTGGGTGAGCAGTAGCCATTGTAGAAGCCTCATGTGAAACCTGGCCAGGGGAACAATGGTAATGGAGGCTGCCATGGAACCCAACAGCTGTAGAACTGAGTGAGCTGTGGATTTTTCCTTTGAAAGGATTGGAATTAGCTGTTGATTTATCCTTAAAATTCTGTGCCTTGGAATAGCAGCTCTGCAGTTTTTTGTGTCCAAGATAACCCCTATGAATTCTGTTGACTGAGATGGGGTGAGATTGGATTTCTTCCAGTTTATGGTTATGCCTAGCCTTTAAGCAGCTAGGAGAGAGTATTCCAGGGCTTTTTCCAGTAGATGTCTGGTGGGGGCGGAAATGAGCCAGTCGTCTAGGTATGGAAACACCTGAAATCCTTGAAGTCGCAAGTGAGCTGTGACAACTCCCATGCACTTTGTGAACACTCTGGAGGCTGTAGAGAGTCCGAAGGGCAGTATTCTGAACTCGTAGTGACTGGCTCCTGCACGGAAGTGCAGAAATCTTCTTGATGGCCTGTCCACCTTTATGTGGTAGTACACATCTTGAAGATCTATCAAGCACATACAATCATCTTTTTCCAAAAGTGGGAGGATAGACTGTATAGTGACCATCTGGAATTTTTGTACTCTCACAAACTTGTTCAATATACTGAGATCCAAAATTGGTCTCCAGTCCCCGGTTTTCTTTGGCGTCAAAAATAGCCTTGAGTAGAATCCGGATCCTATCTGGTCTGGAGGGACTACTTAGATGACTCTTTTTCTTAGCAGCTTTTCTATCTCTAGTGCTGCTTCTTCCCTTTGACTGGGTGGAACGTCGGGAAGATTTTTTGAAGGGATGGGACAAAGATCGAAGGGGATATGATTACCTCTGGTTATGATCCTTTGTACCCAAGAATCAGTGGTGATGGTTAGCCAGGCAGTAGGGTACAAGGAGAAATGTCCCCCAACCACCTCCAGAGGAAAGGAGTTGGGCCGCTCTTCAGGAGCGCTGGTAGGATTGACCAGGGAAAGAATCCCTGGAACCCTGGTTATGTGGACCCCCTCTGCCCCAAAGGGAGCATCTTCCCTGTGAGTTACCCCCTCTGCCTCTGGGGGAGAACTCGGCCTGTGTGTCACGGAAAGGACCCTGAGATTTCTTGAACCATATCTTCCCACTCTTTTGGTTTCGGGAGAAAGCACGTTGAGAGGATGAATAACGGACACCTATGGCAGAAAGGGTCTTACCATCTTGTTCAAATCTGGCCAGTGTGCTTTTAATTTTGGGCCCAAACAACAAGGAGGGCTTAATGGGGGCATTAAGAAAGGAAGACTTAAAAGGTTCCATGAAGTTGCACAAGCACATCCAGATGTGTCTTCTCAAGACCGCAGCTGAACACTCCGCTCTAGCTGCTCCTTCTGATGCGTGAGATATCAATCGCATAGAGGAGTTAGATATATACTCAATGGTGGCCAGCTGAGAGGCCACTTTGTCACAGATCTCATCAGACACTGCACCAGCCAAGGTTTCAGAGAGCTCAGAAACCAGATCCCTTTGAAGCCTGGTAAAATGTGCCATATAATTCAGGGACCTGATAGCAAAGGTCACTGAAGCAAAGGTGTGCTTCCCTATCCTATCCAGGGCCCGGGACTCTGTTAGGCGGATGGACAGTCTGGCTTTCTTCTTCTGCCAGATCCTTTTTTATTGTGGTCGCCACCACCAAAGCATCTACAGGAAGACCTTTGGACCATTGGGGATCTGAAGCAGGAGGGGACAAGATCTTATCTGGCCTCTGGGGAATAGCTTCAACAGTATCAGGGGCCTTCCAAGCACGCTGAATGATGAACTTGACAAGTTCATCGGCAGGTGGAGTAACCCAGGAGGTAGGGGGCCAGGCACGCAAAGCCTGCAGGAACACAGATTCCTCAGGGGTCAGATTAGAGGGCTGCCAGTCACCTCTCTGTTTCAGAATTTCAAGGATATCACCAAAGGATACCTCAGAGGGTGACCGAGGGGATCTTTCCCCTTTATCGAAATCTGTGTCTTCGGTGAGGGACTCCTCTGTGGAGTCCATGTGCTTCCTCTTACACAAACCTTTCCGGTGGACCTCCTCAGCGGGAGGAGTTGGAGAAGACAGCGGAAAGGGGGATTCCTGAGAGAATATGTCCTGCGGCCCTTGCACCCGGTGTCCGCTAGGTGCAACTTGTGAAACCAGTGTACCAGAGGAGGGTGGAGATATAGACAGTCCAGTATCACCAGCAGCAGCGAAAGCCTTCTCCATCAGTTGGAAGGCTGGTCCACCCGGCGAGGAGTGCATGTCAAGGACAGGGGGCACTCCTCCCCTAAGTGGCTCAGCCTGCCGACCCAGATGGCTGTGGAGCAGCAAGCTATGCGTATCACAGCTGACATCCTGGGTCGTAGCAAAACTTTCCTGTCACAAAGGCAACTGTGGATCCTTAGTGAGATCCATAAAGGGAACCACGGAAGGGGAAGACTGTACTATATCCATGGACTTCAAAGGCAATGAAGGAAGAGAATAAGAAGGGGTCTTTGGAGAAGGGTGATCACCTCCCAAGGAAGGATAGTTCCTGGGGGTGGAATACCTCTGGCCAAGAATGCCTGTTCCACAAGATGCAACACATCATGTTCGGAAAGGCTTCTAGTGGACCTCACAGAGACTGAGGGAGAAACAGGCCTGTCCACAAAAGAGACAGACTCGGTGCCCATCTCATCTGATCACACCAAGGACAACTGTGCCAAGAAAGACTGAACTAATGTAGTCTGCACCAAAGAAGTCATTGGTGCCGATGTCATTGTCTGCACCAACACAGGGATTGGTGCCTAAGTGGTTGTCGGTCCCGAAACTGGAACCGACAAAACTGGAGTCAGTAATAAAGGCCTCTGTTCTGAAGAAGATCTCAGAGCCAACGCGGTCAAGGTCTGTGCTGACTGAATGGTCGGTGCTGATACAGTGGTAAAGGTCTGAACCAAGGAGCCCCTCAGTGCCGATATGTAGAAGGCTGCAGTAGAGGACGGAGCCGAAATCACTAATGGAGCCGAAGGCCTCGGTGCCGAAGGTCTGGGCACCAAAAGCACTGGGGCTGACTGAGAGAGCTCCGGAGCCAAAATTTTAGCCTTTTTAGATTTTGGTTGGTAAGAGTCCCCAGCCAGAGACGAAGGCAAAGATTTAGCCTTAGTAGAAACATTCATTTTCTTATGGGCTTTAGGAGGGGTTGAGACCTCTGACCCAGAAATAGCCTCTGAAAAGGGAGATTTTAGAAGTCCCTTCGGTATCAGCTTATTTTTCCTTTCTAACAAAGTTCTACAAGAAAAGTTTTCACATATAGTACAAGGTGGTTCAACAGATAAATGGGAAGCTCCTAAACAATAAACACATAAAGAGTGTGCATCAGAAGTAGGCAGTTTGTGTCCACAATCAGAACACTGCTTAAACTCCAGACTACCCTTTTTATCTGCCATATTAACAAATAAAAAAGTACCAACAATGGTACAAGAGAGTACCCGAAGGTATGAAAAGGAAAGGGAAAAGGATTACCAACGGTGGTAAGGAGAAATTATCTCACGGTAAAAAGGGTAAGTAAAGGACAGAAAAAACCTGAGGAAATTATGAACGTTAGATGCGATAGGGCAAGAGACAATACAATATCAACTTTTCTGACAGAAAAGTAATTTGTAAAGCAATTAAACAACAATTGACTGTACTTAGCTCAAGAGAAGTAGCTTGACACGACCGGATGGCAATGCGGCAAATGAAATCTGAGGTAACAGGGAGAGGGGAATTGTGCGTAAGAGTTTAGCTCGAGAGTTTGACGCTGATGTGAGCTTGGAAAATGGCTGGGTCAGTTCCGAGCTCAGAACTGACACCCATTCGTAAGGAATGAACGAGGATTAACAATATCAGATCAGATCTTACATTACAAAATAAAAAATTGTAAGGTTGAGGAACTGTATATATTTTGTCTACCTTCCTGGGGACTGCAGGCTAGATGTCAGGCAGGTTACATGCTATAATAAAAACATCCTTCAAAGCTGGAAGAATAAGAGGAATAGGAGTGAGATTAGGAAATTACAGTTTAATAAATCATAATAGTTTTTTCAAAAACACTGAAATGTCTTCATGTTCTCAGTCAAACAATTGGTTCAGCCTAGATTTGGTTTCAGAAGAAGAAAATTCTACCAATGGACAATCAAATGAAATATCCCCTCAGAATCAGTTATCTGAGGAGAAAAAACAGAAGTTGTTCCTGCTTAATCATTCCGTGTTCATCACCCTGGGGAATAATAAAAAAAACAAAGAATTTTTTTTTTCTTTTACAAAAGAATCCAGAATGAAAACGGTCAAGAACCTAAACTAAGCCTTGAGCCAAGTTCAATAAATCATTCCTCTCTAAAGTAACAGAAACAGGCAAAGATACATTTTTAACTTTCTGCTTCTTTTTAACTGGGATCTCAGTAGAAGCTGACTGACTCCTGTCAGGAACTTCATCTTGGGTAAAAGGCACCTGAGTTCAGAGAAACATTCCCAGCTCCATCATCTGAGACCAAGAGTGGTTCTCCCATACCCACCAAGGACAGTCTAACAGCTGCAGAGGACATGTCTAACTTCCAGCCCATGGTAGCTGAAGGGACATGGTAGCTGAAGGGATTACACCAGAAGAAATCAAAGAAGAAGATGAGTGGTCTGAGGGACCAGAAGTATTCACAGCAAAGTCACCCATCTGTTGCTGAGGCAATTTTAGTAGCCTGCTGAAGAGGCAGAGACTGTCTGGATGTTTTCTTCTTTTTTCCTGGCTGAAAGAAGGATGAATTGAGGAATATAGTAAAGCTGAGAATTAAGCTTGAAGTCTGAGTACAACTGACAGTCATAGCCAGTAAAAGGTAATTATCAAAAAGTGTTTTCACTGAAAAAAAAATAACAAGCACAACATACACTTACCTCAACCCCTAAACACAATTTCATAAGTTTTCTGAAGAAAAATTAGAGAGTTGCAACTGATATTCAAGTGACAGTCCAAGAAACAGTACATTTCAAGCACAACACAGATGATTTAAGTTTTAAAAAGTATTGTTTTAGTCCTAAAATAAATTGTAGAAGGATTTCCTCAAATGAAACTTATCTGCTCTGCAGTAGGGGAAATGCTAGCCAACTATTGGTCTTCAAAGGCCTGCATGAGGTGTACTTTTCAGCAGCAGGAAAACTCTGATACCCAGGCTTCTGATTTTCTGTAGTTCTGCTTGAGCTGTCAATGGTCTGGGCACATGGGAGATGACCTGAAGCTTTGAAAGCTGACTGAATGTTATAACCTATATAGCAAAAGCTAATGCTGTAGTGATCAAATGATGAACATGAAATGGTGTCCTTTTAGAAATGATGGTAGAACAGGGCAACCACTTTAAATAAGTCCTGCATAGCTGTGTCAACAATACTGAGGTTTGTGTATGATCTGATACCTGGGACCATTAGACTCTTAGTAGCCATTGTAAAATATGTATGTGATAATGTTCATGGGGCACCATGATGACAGCAGATGCCATGAGACTCAGAACTCAAAGCACCAAGAGTGCTGGGAGAAATAATTGGTTCACGAGGCAAGAGGGAAGAGATGATTGGTTCATGAGAAATGGGGGAGAGATGACTGGTTCAGGAGACATGGAATAGATGCTCTGAGTATTTGAATTTACAATAAAGCTCGGCTGATTACACATATTGTATTAACCACATAGCATCCGATAAAGAGTATGGACTGTAATGGATGTAGATTGGATTTTTTGTAGTTTACAGAAATACCCAAGGAGTGGCAGAGTTGCAGCCAGTAATCTTTGGCATTGATAACAGGCTCCTTCATTGAAACAGTGAGGGACTAATCATTAATGTATGAGATTCATGGATTCCTTTGAGTCATTAGTGTACTGAGACTACTGTCATGCACTTGCTAAACAGCTGGGGGGGGGGGGTTATATGTGGTGAGAATAAAGGGCAGAACTATGAACTATGAACTGATGAACTGATAATGATGGACTTTCAGACAGAAGCATAGAAATCTCCTGGATAAGCTGTCTACATTTATGTAAATTAAGTCATCCCAGAAATCTACTGAGCACATCCAATCATTTGCAGTTAGACATGGCAGACTCAACTGCACTATGGGGGCCTTTCTGATGTAAAGGTTTAGGTTACTGAAATCAAGAACTGGACAGAGGTCATTGCTCTTCTTGGACACTAAAAAGAATCTTGAATAGATTCTGCACCCTCTCTGGTCTGGTAAGAAATCTTGAATTGCTGTTTTTTCTAAAAGAGAATGGATTTCTGTTTTGGACACTTTTTGTTGACAGGGCGGAATGTCTCTAAACAGCCCCATCTGATGAGCTGGTGAAAAGGAAAAGAAAATTATATTATTTCTCTTACCCAAATGTTCTGTGTGATAGCCATCCACAAAGAAGACTACATACAGATAGACAGTCTGATTGCCTTCGGGTGTGGGGGAGCAGCTGGGCACCCTTTCAGGGCCACTGGTTCTGTTTGCTGAAAAGGGCCATCCCTGTCTGAGGAGGAGTCAAAGGATTGATGCTGGGGCTTCTTAAAGCATAGAGATTTGTACCCCCTACTGATCTGGTCTAAAGGATCACTGAGGGGTCTCACGTCTGACTCCAATGACCTTCCTCCTCATACCTCAGTATCTTCTCTTTCACAAATGGTCCAAAGAGGGATGAGCCATCAAAGGAGACATTTGTGAAAGATGCACTGAAGAGCTAGGCAAGCATCTCATGGTGATGCCTATATCTGCCACTGTGGCCACCTCATCAGCTGTGTTGGGCATCAGTCACATAAGGAGGTTAGATACATTGATCATTGTTCCCACCATAGACTCTAGTTACACATATGACTTCACTGCTGGGGGGAGGGCTTCATAGACAGTAAATCCTGTTCTACTAGACAACTCTGGAAGCGGTTCATGTTTGTAGCACAATTGAATGTTCTGAAAGCGAAGGTGCCTGAGGCATAAACATGCTTTCCCATTTTGTTCTTCACCTGTGACTCCTTGCTGGGCAAATGGACAGCTGCTGCTCCTTTTTAGTGGCTGCTGTTACAATTAAGTAGTCCACCAAAAGGCCCTTGGAACAATACACCATATCCTTAGAAGGGTGAAGGATTTCATCTGGTTTTCTGGGGATAAGTTCCAATGTATTTGGTTCCTACCATGCCCTTCTAGAAGCCAAATCAATGAGGCAGTTGCCATAAAGGGCCACACTGGAAGTAAAGGGTGCAGAGGAATATGCTCAATCAACATTCCCCATCCTGGGATGGTGGGTCTGTGGACAAGAACACCCTCTATATTATTAATTCTAGGATTGTGCCAAAGGAGGTGTCCTCTGAAGCTACTGTGGGGAAACCTCTCAATCCTCTAAAACAGTGTCTAAGGTGGCAGACTGTGTTGGGGAGTCAATGTGCCTTTCATACAAACCCTCTTTCTAGGAATGTGTGGGAAGAATATGGCTCTTCAGAGGACACAGATTAAGCCTGTACAGACTGTGTGAGACTATCATCTCTGATCCACCCATAGGAAGTTTAGTGTCTTGGAGTGGAGCCAGTATCATTGGAGGCTGTGACAAACTTTTCATTGCAGAAACAGTAATCCTCTCTATGATCTCACAGGCAAATCCAGGATCAGCTGACACCAGTAAGACTTTCATTGATGCTGTGTCTATCCCATCTGAGGTTGACCTAACTGGCACCAAGGAAGACATTAATACCAAAGCTTTGAAGGCTAAGGCCTCTGGCACTGAAAATGGCACCAAACATGATGTTGCTGAAGAAACAGTCGAAGATTTGACATCAGTCACACAGCCCCAAATCCCACTCAGTGTTGAATACCTTTGCATCAATTAGATCAGATGGGCAGCAACAGAATCCGAGGGATAAGTCCCATTCAGCTCCATATGCTCAGGCTCCAGAGGGTGATTTGGTTCCATAACCACTGGATCCACCACACAGACCAGAACATCTTTACCTAAATATTTAACCCTGAGTAAGAATTACTTATATGCACATCCCAACTGGACACCAACCTGGTTAACAACAGGGAAAAAGATACTCCTCTTTAAGAGTGAACCTGTAAGCCATCCTAAAAATTACAGACCAATAACTTGCTTCCCAATGATATACAAACTATATACTGGAGCTGATGTAGACCGTGTTTATAGTCATTTAGGAAAAAAGTCAGTTATGGAAACAGAACAAAAGGGTAACAAAAGAAAATAATATGGAACAAAGGGACAATTGTTGCTAAATAAAACAAGAATTGTAAAAAGGGGAAGAATCTATGGCAAGGGTAGATTATAAAAAAGCATTTGACAACATTCCACATTCATGGATAAAGGAGTGCTTACAGATGTATAAGATTCACTCCACACTGATCAATTACATTACAGTGGCCATGAAACAGTGGCAAACCACTGTGCATTTAAGCCATGACAAAGGTCAAGTTATTATCCCATATATAAAATTCAAAGGGAGATATTCCAGGGTGATTCTCTATCACTGCTGACTTTTTGCTCTGCCCTTAACCCATTAAGCTCTTTACTTACCACATTAGTCTATGGCTACAATATGACTCCCAGAAAGCAACCTTGTTTAAAGACTTCTCATCTAAATTTTGTGAATGAGTTAAAACTGTATAGTTCATCATATGATGAGTTGAAAGCACAACTCCAAGTGGTTACAACTTTTTCAGATGATATAAGAATGTCATTTGGTCTTGATGAATATGCTAAAGTAATGTTTAAAGCAGAAAATCTGCAGCACCAGGAAAATATCCATCTGAGACTGGAATTTGATATAGAGGAACTTGAGCAGCAAGGAGTCTACAAATATTGGGGAATTATGAAGGATTGACAGTAAAACATGAACTAATATAGGTTCATAGGTTCATAGGTAGGTACTAGGCTATCTGCCCGAAGGCATCTATAAGCCTAGCAGGAATGTGTTGGCTTTCACCATCCCCTTAGATTAGTTCCCTGTGCTTCTGTCCAGCAGATCCACTGAAGTGATCCTCGGGATAAACTTCCTGTTTCCCATCCACTCATCAAGGTTTCTCTTGAAGACAGTTAGCGAGGAGCTCTGCCTAATGTAGATTTGAATCTTGTTCCAGAGCATGGAAAGTCTCTGGAACAGGAATCTATCCCTCCAGCATGTCTAATTTATTGTTGTAGTGAGGTTTAGTTCCCTGGAGCATGTGGCTTGAGGGGATATGGTTTTCTTTAGGTGGAGCATGTCCATCAATTCTGGGTTGGACATAGCCTTGTATGTCAGGAAGAGATCACCTCTCAATAGGTGGTATGCAACTGAGTACAGCTGGAGTTTCTTCAGTCGAGCTGCATAGGGCATCTGCTTGAGGCCAGTGATCCTCCTGGTGAGGTACTTCTGTGGTCTTTCCAGTTGTTGCAGGTGTCTTGTAAGGTACATCCCAAATGGGGCATTATACTCTATGATGGGTCTGATGAGTGATGCATAGAGACACCCAATGACCTCTTTTGATCTGGATGCAAACCCTTTTGTGATTAGGTGGGCCACATAGAAGGATTTTCTAACCACTTTGGCAATGTGATTATCAAAGGAGAGGTTACTATCTACTTGGGTTCCCAGATCCCTTATTACGTCTTTCGTATTTAGGGGGCTACCACCTATGTGATAGTTTGTGGGTACTTTGTTTTTTCCAAAGGGGATGACTATGCACATTTTGGCATTTAGCTTGAGGCCATGGTTTTGACACCAGGTATCTGTCTCAGTGAGACCCTTTTGGAGGATGAATATGCTAACGTATTGAATACAATTCATTAATTCACTAAGGAACACTGCAGAAGACTAAACCTAATACTGAAAATGGCAGTTTAGGAATAAAGTCCAGACTATAAACCAATTTGCTTTTCCAGTTGTAACTTACAGTTTTGGGGTGACTGACTAATCTCAAACAGTACTGGATTAATTGGACAGAAAAACATGAAAAATGTTTCATGTTTATCAAATGATATATAAAAATCCATATATATCAAGATTATATATCCTTGTTCTGAGAGAGGTATGGGCCTCCTCAAAACTGATTACAGGTAAAGATCTGAAAGTGTGGGATTGCATACATATCTGCTAATCTCACCAGTCTGAAATATAGTGAAAACTTTAAAACATGAAAAGAAGTCTAAGATGACTTCTCTGCTGAGTTTAGCATAAACATTCAGTGTCAAGCATGACTGTAAATTAAACCAGAAGAAGACAAAAATAAGACAACTGAATGTGCCAAAAAGCAAAAGAAAGGTTTAAGGAGAAGGAGTAGATGATCAGGAATGAATTGTGGAAAAGACATAAACATCTCCTGGAACAACCTCATGACAACCCGGATTTGACACAGGAATGGTTAAGGAGAGGTGAATTGAAAACAAAAGATGAAAGGTTAATAATGGTGGCCCAGGATAGTATACTGTACACATGTTGGTTTACAAAGCCCATTGAACACACTGGAGAAACAGACAAATGCAGGTTCTGTAAACAGAACTGGAAACAGTCGCACACCTTGTTGCTGGGTGTGATACACTCATAGCAGAGGGCCTGTATACTGAAAGCCACAATAATGTGGCAAGATTGTTGCACTGGGGGGTTGTGAAGTAGTTGAGAGGCACTGGAAACATGAAACACAATGCATTGTAGAGAATGATGACGTTTACATCACATGAGATCATCCATTACAAACAGTTCAACAATACATGTGAGAACACCATACAGTAGTCCAGGAAAAAGACAAAAGTAACTGATCATTGAAACTGCTACACCCAGTGATGACAGTCTTATGTACAGAGAGACACAAAGTCATAAAACACCAGGATTTATAGGCAAGATTGAGGGCAATGTGGAAAAACAGTTCCAACAGAATTAGTAGCAATGGGTCTTATAAAAACAAATTTCAAGTCTTATTAAATATGTTGCCAACACGTGCAACTCTGCATGAATTACAGAAGGACCCAATTCTAGGCACATTGTGGGAGCTGTGAAGAGCACTTTTGGTTAACATTAAAGACTGACTTAGGAATGGGGTTCATTCTCATCATGGTATCATAAACCCAAAAGACTTGGAAAAATTAAACCGAGAAAGGAGCCAATAAATGGATGGAAAGATCAACCTTATCTGCTCAAGAAACAGACAGATTAGATGGTAAAAATTCAATTAGTTTCTTGATAAATACCCTCATCATATCTTACTAATTTAAGTGACTAACACTCCTGAAAGACCTGCTAGACTGAAGTGAAGAAGTTGAAAGTGGCCTTGACACAAAACAAGCTAACTCCCTAAAAGAAAACTGTCTGCTAATAGTAGATTTGAGTGGCTTATCTGAAATTATAATGATAGGCTTTCAAGGGAGAAGCTCAGGAAACCTCCTGCACTGCAGATACCGGTGGCTCTGGATACCTTTCATGTCGAACATGGAACAGCATCTTCTGACTTACATTTTTTTATTTATGTTCCTTGTCAACGCTGTTGTTATCTTGATCCTTCCTAGGTTTGTCTGACAATGGATTTGGAAGAAGGAGACATTACAGTTGCATAATTCCTACTTACATGTACAGTAACAGTAGATGTTGAATTCACACTGCTTCAGTGGCATTTAGGTTCTATGTCTGCACAAACACCTACACTGGCAGCTTTCCAGAGCATAATCCCCTCTGTGATAAGGGATTGGCTAAGCCCTTCCCATCATGGGAAGCCTAACCTTGTCACAGACAGTCAGCTATTCAGGCTTTTAGTGCTATATGGGATGAACCAAGAAGGGCCAGAAGTAAACATTTCATAAAACCAAACAATTTGCAGGCATAAAACACCAATACAAATAACCAAAACCACCCAACAACAGAACAAGGTTGGATGCCATTGATCTATGTACAAAAAAATGAAGAAAATAAGCAAGATGATGGGTGGGTTCTTCAACTGAGTCAGTTTAAAATTCCAGCATCTACTATTACACAGAAGTAGGACGTATGCATCTGTACTATGTTCATTATTCACACTACCTCAGTGGCACATGGGTAGATTCACAAAGCTTACCCTACCTTGTCGGAGGAAGGATGAGAATCCTGCAGCGCCAGGATAATAGCCCTCACAAACTCTGCTTTGGAACTTAAGAAATAATCCATTTTGTAGTGCTTTGTAAAGGTATGAACAGAGCACCAAGTTGCTGCTTCTGGAGTCCACTCCTTTCCGATATGATATGGAAGATGATAAGGCTCTGGTGAAATGTGTGTTTCTAGCTAGGGGTTATCCAGAGTCCCTACTGACTGGGTTAAAAATGAAATTGTTGACAAAAGGAAAAATAATATGTATTCACCTATTTTGGCAGGGTTACAGTCAAACAGTTTAGCTTCCGTGGTTACAATAAATAGTGTAACTAAAAAGATGGATGGTCTATTTTCCTTTATATGCACATACAACAGAGACACCTTGGGTATATATGCAAGTATTAGGAAAAATTGTCATTTATTGATATTGGACCAAGATTTATTAGATAGGTTTAGTGACACCCCTACCTTTGTATTTAAGAGGAATTTCAATTTTAAAAACCTTTTGGAAAGAGGCTGGTGTCCAGTGAAAAAGGTACAATCGAATTTCAGAAAGGGAAATTTTAAATGTGGGAGGTGCAATCAATGTAAACATTTACTTGAAACTAATCATTTATTTTTGTTGAATGGTTTTAAAATTCATATTCATTCACATGTTAACAGTTTCTCCAAGAATATAGTATATTTAGTTAAGTGTATGGTATGCCCCGCCTTTTATGCGGGAAAAAACACCAGGGATGTTCTTCGTGTTTCACTGTTGCAGTCATTACATTTGGGTAATCTGCTGGCAGGTTGCCCTCAGTCGGCCTGAATATCAAAGTCTTGGGTCCTGCTTCAGTTGCTGTCTCCTCTTCCATGACATCAGGTCATCAGGGGTATAAAACATGCAGCCAACGCCATTTTATTCAGTTTTTCATGCCACGCGGTGCCCGAAGCAGAAGCAATTCGCAAGTGCCGGTCGGCTGACTCCTGAAATTTTCGCATTCGATTTTCCAGAACTGAAGTCTTCAACTAAAGCTAAGTACCCTGTTGGGGAAACTTTTTCTTGCTCCTTACCGATGTCAGTAAAAGTTAATAAAATCATTACTTGTGGGAAGCAAATACCTCATAAGGATTTTCATTGGTACTGTATTCCTTGCCTAGGCCCAGATCATAACATGTCTTGCTGTCGGTTTTGTGCTAGATTTAACCAATGCACTATTAAGCATCAGTATATTTTTGCTTCAAAATATTTTGGATCCAGATTTAATTACCCTGAAATGTCATCGGTTAGCAATCCGACTACAGGAGTTCACAAAAAATGCAAAGAAAAAGACAGAGACAGACCGTCGAGGTCCAAAACAGACGACGAAGCTTCTAAGTCAGTCGCCAGCTCACCGGTACTCAGTGAGGCACTTTTGCAGCCCTTGATACCCGCTACTTTTGAGTCGCAGGTCTCTACCGAGACCCATGTGGAGTCTGGTATGCCGAGAGATTCTCAGAGTATTGAACCCGTGGATGTCTCTCCCTTGGATGGGTCTGGAGCAGCTGAGCAGGCACCGGCTTCTGAGGGTGTTTTCAGGCCTCAACATTTTTATATAAAACCAATGCCAGCTTCAAAAACATCTTCTAAGTCTAAAAAACTGATGCATGAGCCACGTGCTCAGGCCCCTATGTCTAAAAAACAGATGATCAAAATGGCTGAGGATTTAATTACCTTGATCAGGGGTTCCCAACCCCCTCCTGCTAAGAGGCCTAGGTAAGACAATGATTATGAATTTTCAGATCAGGTTTCCATTTCTTCTGATTCCTCTTCTGATCAGGAATTTTCTATTCCACCCTATGAGGATTCAGATGCAGAAGAATCCATCCCATCTGCATCTCCTCCTGAGGATTATTCTTTTGGAGAAACCTTGCATACTTTAAGGGAACATTTTCAATGGGAGTGTCAGGATTTCTCTGAATCAAAAAAGAGGTGTAGGGACTTCCTTCTCCTTCCTCAGCATAGGCCTTTGGCAATACCTCCTGTATTAGACATTGTTGATGATGTGTTTTCGGAATCAAGCATGGCTCCTCATTCCCTACCTCCGGCTCCTAGTAAGCCAGACAGCTATCACAGGGTTCCTGACTCCCACAAATTTCTATTCAAAAATCCTGCTGCTGATCCTGAGACTATCTCACAGGGTCCCACAGGTGTAAAGGCCTCTACAGCCAAAAATCCTACCCCCTTTGATAGAGATTCCAGGGCACTGGACAGATGGGGAAAGAAGGTTTATACATCTGCAACCTTGGCAATTAGGGCCTTAAACTGTCAGTTTCATATGCTTAAATATCAACAGCATGTTATGGGCTTACTGAAACAGAAAATGATGTTGATTACTGATTGTGTGGAAAATAAAGAATTACAGGAATTATTGCATGCAGCAGAACAGGTCGGAAAGCATACTTTGCAATGTGGTTTTGATTCCTTGGAGGCCTCTTGTAGGGCCGCAGTTACTGGATCTGTGATTAGAAGGCATGCCTGGCTCAAGGAGCAAAATCTGCCTGATCATGTTAAAGCTAAATTGTTGGATGCCCCTTTACAGCATGATACTCAGTTTGGTAATAAGGCAGAAGAGGTTTTAAAGAAAATGGAAGACAAAGCTAAATCTATGCAAACTGTAAAACATTTCTTACAAGTGCAGCCACCCAGGTTCAGTAGGCACTGGCCTACTAAAAATTGGTCCTTTCCTGTGTCCACAAGAGCCTCTCAAGGCAAATCCAGGCACTCAAAAGGCTCTAGATACCAATCACAGGGTTCTTACAGATCAAAGCAATGGGGTGCCTCCACCCCCAAATCTGGAGGAAACAAAGCACAACCCTACAGTCTCAATGACTTCCCTCTACCTTCACAAAGCACTTATCTTTTGGCAGCCTCCTTCGGGGGAAAATTAGCACTTCATGCTCAAAATTGAAAGTTAATTACCCAGGACAAATGGGTATTAAACATAGTATCCCAGGGGTACAGATTTCATTTCCATACTTTGCAAATTCCAAACGGTTGGCCAGATCTGCCACAAAATCAATGGGCAGAGGCTCAGAAACAAGTTATGTCCCTCATGGATATGGGGGCTATTCATTCAGTGCCAGAAAAGGAAAAAGGACAAGGTTTTTATTCAAGACTGTTCCTGGTACCTAGAAAAGACAATGCCTGGCATCCAATATTGGACTTATTGATTTTGAACACGTACCTGGACATTCCAAAATTCAAAATGCTGACTTTGCAAAAGCTACTGCCTATGCTGAGCAGGAACACTTGGTTAGTGACTCTAGACTTAAAAGAGGCATACCTGCATATCCCAATCAGGGAATCGTGCAGAAGATACCTCCGCTTCAAGGCAGGTTTTTTTGCATTACCAATTCTCTGCACTGCCCTTTGGTTTATCTACTGTGCCCAGGGTCTTTACAAAGTGCCTGGCACCAGTAATTGCATTTTACAGACAAAGAAGCATACAAATTTATCCTTAGTTGGATGACTGTCTCATTCAAGCCAAGAACAAGGACATTATTCTTCAACATTTGGCATTTGTAAAAAGGCTTCTAACATGCCTAGGGTACACAATAAACGAAAAGAAATCCCAAATGGTACCCTCTCAAATAATTACATTCCTGGGTGCAAGCTTGAATACAACTGCCCAGATGGCTTACCTTACGCCAGACAGCAAAGGCAACTGACAACATACTTCAAACAGATGGCAACAAAAACCCAGTCATCTGCGAGACAAATTCTGCAGGCTTTGGGGTTCATGTCATCCTGCATTCTACTAATTCCATATGCAAGACTGCATATGAGGAAACTTCAATGGTACCTAAAAGTTTATGGAGTCAACATTATCACAGTCTGTAAACAATGATTCCTCTCATTCCCTGCCTACAACAGGAGTTTCTTTGGTGGGCAGAGACATGTCACCAAAACAAGGGACTGTCATTCACTCTACCCCTGCCACCCAAACACTAACTACAGACGCATCAGACTATGTTTGGGGGCCCACCTGGCAGGGAGATGCATTCAGGGCATATGGAGCCCAAAACAAATGCATCTGCATATCAACCAGAAAGAGATGCTAGCTGTTCATAATGCTCTGACAGCCTTCAAGGACTTACTTCATCCGGGACAACTACTGATAAAGACGGACAAATGCCACGGTTATGTGGTACATAAACAAGCAGGGGTACACATTCCTACCCCCTTTGCAGACTAGCCATGGCATTGTGGAACACAGCTTTGCCTTACCAAGTACATCTTCAAGCTCAATTCCTGCCAGGAAAACAAAACACTCTGGCAGACGACCTAAGCAGAAATCTTATGGACCCGCACAAGTGGAAACTGGATCCACAAATCTTCAGCATGGTAACGCAGAAATGTGGGAGCCCAGACATAGATCTATTTGCTTCTCCCCAAAATTATCAACTGGACAAATTCTACACAAGGACTTATCACAGACAAGCATGGAAAGTGGACACCCTATCCTTCAGTTGGACAAACCTATCAGTCTATGCCTTTCCCCCTCTCCCTCTTCTCTCCAAGGTCTTACTAAAAGTCAGACAGGAAAAAACAAAAATGATCCTGAATTCTCCGGACTGGCCTCGCCAGCACTGGTACCCAATTCTAAGGAATATGTCTCAACTCCATCCTTGGTACTTGCCTCAAATACCTCATCTACTGTCTCAGCAGAACAATCAAATTCTGTACACGCAGCTCCAAACTCTAAACCTTGCAGCATGGCTGATGTTTTAATTATTCAAACAACACCTCTCAGTAAATCTGTGATGGATGTCATTTTGGAAGCCAGAAGGCCTAGTACTAGAAAATCTTATGCTGATAAATGGAAGAGATTCTGTGCTTGGAACCAAGCACAAGGAACGGACACATCAAAACCAAATATCCCTCAGATTTTACAATACTTGACTGAGATGCTTAACAAGGGCCTATCTTTTTCTTCAGTAAAAATCCATGCCTCTGCCATCTTGGCTCATTACAACATGGAGCCTCCCCTCTTTTCTCATCCTCTGCTAAGACAGTATCTTAGAGGGGGCAAAAATTTAAGGCCTCCCAGAAGATCACCAACTCCTGCATGGGACCTCAATTTTGTGCTGGAAAAACTCACCCTGCCTCCTTTTGAACCAGCAGCTACTGCAGATTTAATTTTTTTATCTTGGAAAACAGCTTTCCTCTTGGCAATCACTTCAGCAAGAAGGGTTTCAGGGCTACAGGCTCTCATGGCTGTGGATCCTTTTATTACATTTTACCCAGACAGGGTGCCCCTCAGGACCAATCCTTCCTTTATGCCTAAAGTGGTATCCAGTGTGGCTCTTAACCAAACAATTCACCTGCCATCATTTTACCCAAATCCGCAGAACAAGGGGGAGTGGATTCTGCATTCAGTAGATGTACACAGACAACTAAGATTCTACTTAAACAGGACCAAATCTCTAAGAAAGTCTGAGCAACTACTGGTGGCATTTGCTTCAGGATCAGAGGGGAAGGCTATATCAAAGCAGAGTATTTCTAAGTGGATAAGCCACTGCATTCATTTCTGCTACTTGCACCATGGTAAACCTGTACCCAAGGGAATCAGGTCACATTCCACCAGGGCTGCCTCTACCTCAGCAGCCTTTCTCAGAGGAGTTCCAACCAAAGACATTCTAGAGGCTGCTACTTGGAGCTCTGGTCATACCTTCACAAAGCATTATCATTTGCCTCTCTTCTCTAAACCCAGGGCAGGCTTTGCCACTGCAGTTCTGCAGGGCCTCATAGCTGCTCCTAATGCTATTTAGTTCCATCCTCCCATCCATAGCTTTGGGATTCTACCCAAATGTAATGACTGCAACAGTGAAACACAACAAACATTGTACAGTTGTGTACACTTACCATAAATGTAGATGTTAGAGTGTATTCACTGTTTCAGTCTGTGTTACCCACCCACCATCCCCCTTTTCTATAACTTCTCTTTCCTTCACTATATTCTACAGCCTTTGTGGTGTATTTGCTTTTAGATGAAGGTAACGTTTATGTTGCTAAAAGTGCATTTACATATAGTGCTGCTTATTTTTATATATATATATATATATATATATATATATATATATATATTTTTTTTGCTCCCCATTTGGGGGGCACTTGATATCTGGGGCATGAAAAACTGAATAAAATGTCATTGGCTACATGTTTTATACCCCTGATGACCTGACGTCATGGAAGAGGAGACAGCAACCGACACAAGACCCAAGACTTTGATATTCAGGCCGACTGAGGGCAACCTGCCAGCAGATTACCCAAATGTAATGACTGCAACAGTGAATACACTCAAACATCTACATTTATGGTAAGTGTACACAACTGTACTTTTTCAAAACCAGAATTTATGAATACATAGCTGATATTTCTAAATGAGTTAAAACGAATGCGTTAAGTAGATATATTGAGAGGTTTGGGGACCACAAATTAAAATTTTTAGTGATTCAACAGGTTACTAATGATGTTCAGGGTAGGGTGGCACCTGAACAGCTTGAGGCATGTGAATTGCGTTGGCAGTTGAGACTTAATGCTACAGAGTTTCCAGGTTTGAATGAATGCACTAGTATTTCAAGTATTTTAAAAATGAAAAGATGCAGTTGATTTTTGTAATTTTTAAATAAACATGTTTAATATTACTGAGTTTATATTTTAATCATTTTTAGTCAAATTTAAGTATTATGCCTTTAAATAATTGAAATGGTTTAATCAATTTATATTGAAGGTATTTAAGGGAAGTGTATTTTACTGCTCTTTGTTCTGATGAAGTCTTGATCTTGATACAGATGAAAGCACTTAACCAATAAACTTTTTTTCTGGAGCATCCTGGTCAGCTTTTTGGTGATTCGTGTTTTGAAAGGCGTGTCAACCTTGCCTAGAATGGATGTTCCATGGTGGAAGTAACAAAACAATAGCAGGACAACCAATGAGCAATCATTTGCTTTGGGGCAGGTTACCCTTCTTAGTGGAAGAATAGGAAGTATGTAACTATTCAGCTTCCCTGAGTGGCTTAGTTCAGTTAATGTAGTACATTCAAGGTATTCAGGATCTTCTCACCCTTGTTTTTATCTTCTGGAAAGAAAATTAAAAGACTGATGCTTTGATTAATAACAACTTTTGGTATGAAAGAAGCATTAGTGCATAAAACAAACCTGTCCTTGTGGAAAACCAAAAAAGGATTACCCACTATGAGAACTTAGGTTCATAGGTTCATAGGTTTATACTAGGCTATCTGCCCTAAGGCATTTATAAGCCTAGCCCAAATTTATGTGAAAAATACTGTGCCCATTATTTTGTTGTGCCTCTGTCCAGCAGTGACACAGAGATGATTCTAAACCTACGATCTCCCATCCACAGGTCTAGATTTCTCTTGAACAGAGTCAGCGAGGTGCTCTGCCTCACATGGACCGGGATTTTATTCCACAGCATAGGGAGTCTCTGAGTGATAAATCTATCCCTCCAGCATGTCCTATTTATATCCGTGCTAAGGTTTAAAGCTTGTCGCTGGTCTAGTGGTTTTGGTGGATTTGGATTTTTGAGGTGGAGCATGTCCATTAATTCGGGTTGGACATGGCCTTGTATGTCAGGCACATGTCACCTCTGAGCAGACGGTATGCGACTGAATAGAGCTGGAGTTTCTTCAATCTGGCAGCATATGACAGATTTTGGAGTCTCTTTATCCTTTTGGTGAGGAACTTTTGGGGTCTCTCCAATTGCTGCAGATGTCGGGTGAGATACATCCCGAATGGGGCATTGTACTCGATCATTGGTCTGATAAGTGAAGAGTACAGGGGAACAATGACCTCACTAGATCTGGATGTGAATCCCTTCATGATCAGGTGGGCAATGTAGAAGGTCTTTCTAACCACTTTAGCAATGTGAGTGTCAAAAGAAAGGCCACTGTCAACCTGGGTCCCCAGGTCCCTGATAACCTCTTCTGTGCTTAGTGGATTGCCACCTATATGGTAGCTTGGGGTTACCTTGTTTTCCCGAAGGGTATGACTATACATTTTTTAACTTCAGGGCATGGCTCTCCCACCAGCTATCTCTTTCACTGACTCCCTTCCGAAGCACATCCGTGTCCGATGCACCTTCCACTATGGCCCAGTTTGCAGTCGCCTGCAAACTTTGTCAGCCAAAGTCCTCCCATGTTGGCCTGTACTTCTGAGAAGTAGATGCCAAACAATAGGGGCCAAGGACCGAGCCCTGTGGGACACCACTTGTGACCGGCTTGGAGTCTGACACAGCGCCAGCAACTCTAACCCTGTGGGTTCTGTCCTTAAGCCAGTTTGCAACCCATCTTGTGACATATGGGTTTACATTTAAGCTGGTAGTTTTTCTACAATACCCGAGTGGGGTATTGTGTCTTTGCAAGGTCAAGGTAGGCTGTATGGACTGCCTTTCCTCATGAATGGCCTTGGTGACTGTTTGAAGAAGTCGACCAAGTTCAAAAGGCATGATCTTCCCTTGACAAAGCCAAACTGGGCCGGGTCCAATGTCTGCAAGTCCCTATATCTTTGTTTATGAGCTCCATTATGATCCTCTCCATAGCTTTGCAGACTAGACTTGTTAAGCTTATGGGTAATTACCAGGGTCCGTGAGGCCACCTTTGTGGAGTGGGACCACAGTTGCCGACGCCACTCCTTGGGCACGTATCCTGTGGTAAGGCTGAGATTAAACAGCTGCCTTATGTGCGGGTTTAATTCCTCATTTAGCTCGTGTAGCACACAGCCGGGGACACCATCCGGTCCCATTCATGCTGTGTTTTTAGCTTTAGAGAGCAGCTTTCAACTGCGCATTTGAGATGTCCGGGAGGCTACACTCGGCTGGGATAGTTATCTCTCCTTTAGGGGAGAGGGGTGAAGTTTGCACTGAACCTGTCTGCCAGTATGTTGGCAATGTCTGTGGGTTCAGTGATTTTTGTATCATTTTGGACTAATTCTGAGCATATCTGGGAGTTTCCACCCAGGTTCCTAACATAGCTGAAAAAGGCCTTATGATTGTCCTTTGAATCCATGGCAATTTTTCTCTCAAAATTGGCCTTAGTTGATTTTATGAGTGCTCGTATTTTTACTAATAATGATCAGGGGTGACTTCCCTTTTATGGATTTTGTTCTATCATGTAATAGCTTTCTCCTCTTATTGTAAAGTTTGTTAATGGCTGGGGTCCACCAGACTGGACGTTTGCCCTTTGTGGAAAGAGTCTTGGTTTTATTTGGGATTGCCTGATCCATGTAGTCCTGGAGGTGTTCATAGAAGGCATTTGTAAGGGCTACCAGCTTGGGTTGTGGTTTCCTCTGGTTCAGGGGCCTTGAAGGATACCACACCAGTCTTGAGTAGTGTGAAGTTTGCTTTAGAAGTTCTTCACTATGGTATTTTATGTGGATTTCCAGTGAGATTAGTTTATGATCAGATCTCACCAATGAGGGATATACTTCGGTGTGGAGCATTTTGTCCCCATGTTTGTGACAATGAGATCTAGTATATTTTCTCCTCTCGTGGGAACAGTGACTAGCTGTTCCATGGCATTTGAATTTATGAACTCCAGGAACCGTTGGGCTAGAAAGTTAGGGCTTGAGTAATGTTCCCAGTCTATATTCGGGTAGTTGAAGTCACCCAATATGATGGTGTTTGGAGATACATTTATACCCTCCAGTGTCTTCAGGAAGGCTGTGTGGGTTCCTGAGTTTGAGAGGGTGGCCTGTAGCATGCTACAATTTGTAGAGCAGTTTTGCCTATGGTTAGTTGCACCTGGATGGTTTACCAACCTGGAGGTGTGAGTATCCTTTATGAATATGGATACACCCTCCTTTTGTGGTGTGGTCCGGGTTTTGGGGCCGGAACGCATGATATGAGGTAAAACCTAATAGTGCCGGGTGCTCTCAGGAGCCTTGAACCAGGTTTCAGTTACAGCACAGACATCGATGTTCTCCATACTGAGAAGGGCCTCGAGATTTTGAGATTTAGACTTCTGGCATTGAGCAGCATTACCCTCAGTTTCTTCCCATTTTTGTTTTCTAGGGTGGTAGGTTTAGAATTTGAGCCTTGCCTAAAAAGGCACTATGGGGTGGCAAGAGCCTTAGCCAATATCCGAATCCCAGGGTGACAGGTGCAAGCCGTCCCTCAGCAGCGTGGCTTGTCAAGCATGTCATCCCAGGCAGACAGACACTGGATCCCCTTTGAATGACACCAGACATTAAGCCAATTGTTAAAGCTGATCATCTTGTCTCTATATTGTGGCATCATTCTTGGTGAAGGAAGGATACTGCTCAGGGTTAGGGTCATACCTGCCTGGGCTACATAATCAGAGAGCTCCTCTATGTCTCTTTTCATGTAGTCTCAGGTCGTTCACACCAGCATGGACAATGACTGTGTCATATTTGTACTTGCCGTGGAATGACCAGTGCTTGTGTTATGTGGCGGATTCTTAGGCAACTTACTGTGACCCTCTCCTTGTTCAGCCTGGTGAGTGGGATGTCAGTGTGTCTGACTATGGAATCACCTATGACAAGTATGTTTGGTGTTGTATTTGTAAGGGCTGTGACTGCTTTGCACACTGCTTTTGTGGTTTATGTGTTGCTTGTGGGGTGTCTTGAGGTAGCAGTTGTTTGGGTGTCTGCTTTGGAGGCCTCTGCTGTTTAGGTAAATTTTACTCAGAGCCTCAGTATGTCTTTGTGTGTTTATGTGTTTGATTCAGTGGAGTGGTAGCATTATGTGAGGCTGGTTTTGTGGTGTGTGTAGTTGCCTTCTCCTCCTGTCTGGTCTTGCCAGTCCTGAGTTGAGAGAGCTCAGCCTCCAGTTTGGCTAAATAGCTGCATCTCTCAAGTATTTGTGTTATGTGGGAGGAGGAGAGGGTTGTCTGTGTACATGAGGCAGTTATAACATTGCCTCAAGATTCCCAGATTCACCAGCTGGACCGGAGAGGAGATTGACAACTGACCTTTGGACATGCTAGAATAATATTGGGAAATCCTTAATTGAAAACAAGGGCCAGTGGGGAGTGAGGGTGTAGTGCTTTTAATTTTTAGTGCTGACTTATATAATTGCTTTAGTGAGCAAGTGCCAGGTAACTTGAGTGCAATGTGTTACAAGTAACTAAATGCAAAAACGACAAACAGTAACTTTCTTTCAAGTGAAACAAGGAAATAAGTACAGTAAGCAATGCAGATATCACTAGTGATCCACAGAAGTGCTGAGAAGTTGCGTATTAGGTGGAATTAGCTTACCGGGAAATAACTCAGAGACTTGCCTTCAGATGTCAGAGCTGTAAGCCAAACAGTTTTCCAAATAAAGAACCTCAAATCAGCCCAAAAGGCAGGTTCAAAAGGATATAACGTCAATTTTTGAAGAATATAAATGAGATAAATGAGATCCCAAGGAGGAAGAATTTGCTTTTGAGGGGTCTCAAGTGCAACACTCCTTTCATAAACTGTTTAACCACAGAAAGAGATGAAAGAGGGGAATTCATGGGCAGATCAGTTGAGATAGCCTCTAGATGCACCTTGATAGATGCATAAGATTAAGTCATCATTGAGCAAGTCACACAAATATTTCAAAACCAGAAGGGTAGACACCATACTGGTGCCCTCTGACATCAGTTGGGTACCACATTGAAAACCTCTTTCACTTGTAAACATAAGGTTTTCTAGTTGCAAGTTCTCCTGCCTCATTCAATACCTGCTACACATCCTCATGGAACAAGTGTGTAAAGGTATTGAGATAAAATCATCCAGGCTATCAGTAGCAATTGCTCTAAGTTGGGGTCTACATCACTCCTGACACTGTGCGAGTAGATCCAGTCTGTGAGGAAGCTTGTGGCAACTGCAAGGATGTCTTGAACAGAATTTTTCCAACTGCCTGTTTTGAAAGAGGCAAACAGATTTATCGGAAGTGTTCCCCACATCTGGACCAAATCCAGGTCGAACTCTGTCCTGAATTTCCACACACGAGGACCCATCAAGGAGCTGCTTATTCTGACTGCTACTATGTTTTGCTATGAAAGGACTTGAAAGGCTTGAAGTAACAGAAAATGCTGTAAGACTAGCTTCTAGGCCATCACTGCTAACCAGCAAAGAGTGTATTACCTTGTACTCCCTTGTTTGTTCAGTTACACATGACTGTGGTGTCATCTGTGACCAATAAAAGAAGACCTGGAGACCATAAGTGCTGAAGAATTTTTAAGGTCTGAATCACTGCTAACATTTCCTTCACAATTATGTGCTTTGCAGAGTCCAAAGGAACCCACTCGCCATGTATTTGAACTCCCCAATACATTGTTCTGCATGCAAAATTTGATGAGTCCATCTGGACTGACTGACCTAGGGTCTGGAGCGAGAAGGGTAGTTCTGGACTGGGAGACATCTGATCCCTCCAAAACTGTAACTCTCACTTTGCAAATCCAGCAGTGGTACTTAGAACTCCAAGAGAAGAAGGTGCTGGGGCCACCAATTTTTTAAACTACCACTGAATCTTTCTAATTTGGGGCCTGTCCCATGGAGGCATAAGGGTCATTGATGCCATGAGACCTAGAACATTGAGAAACACTGTTATGAAGTCAGTGTCTTGAAGACAGAAATCCCTAAAAATGCTCTGAATCAGCAGGACTATGTCTATGTCTTCTGGCAGAAAGGCCATACTTTTTTCTGTGCCCATCATACACACCAGACAAACAATTATTTGTGAGGGTATGGCACATAACATTTATAGGTTCAACTTTAAGTTGGGAGTAATCGGCATGTGACGATAAGCATACTTCAAATGCAAAGTCACCATGAAGCAGTGCTCCAGAAGGTGTAGGACCATCTGCAAAATGAGTGTTTTGAATCTGAGTACTTCAGAAAGATATTCAGGTATGCCAAATCTAAGAGTAGTTTCCTCAATAGTTCCTTTTTGAGGACCACAAAGATTCTGTGTAAAATTGTTTTTCTTTTTGTGGTGCAGGAACTGGTTCTATAATCTCTGCTTGCAACTCGTGAAGCACTACAGGAGAGAACAGGTATGTCTGGTCTGGAGGGCATGGGGAAACTCCCTTATGGAGGTTTTCTTTCCATTGCCAAGAATATCTTCCCTGAATTAATTATTCTCAGCACTCACTTGTCTGAGGCTACTTCTAGTCAAGCTTCTGAGGCTACTTCTAGTCAAGCTTCTGGGTTATGTTAATCCCTGGAGGTAGGTGAAAACTGAGGTGGGACAGGAGGAAGGGATGGAATGCCCTGAGTCTCAACATAGTCTTTCTTTACCAGGGGGAAAGATCTTTCTTGAGAAAGGAACCCTTTTACTTGGTTTGGAAGCATTATCCTCCTACCATTTCCTGTTGGTACCCTGACTCTATTTAGGCTGGGATTTTTGTTTGTTCTGCCTATTGAAGTTGGAAGCTTTGCTATGGGAGAACCTGGAAATATAAAACATTCGAGCTACACAGTGCATTAATTTATCTGGGTAGCAGCAGGACCAAACACAAACTCAAATCCTCAGAAAAATTCTGGTTATGTAATCAGGCAAACCTTCTGAATACAGCAGAGGTGGTTGCATTTAGTTTCTGCACCTTCCCAGAAATTCCTCAAAGCATATTTATAAACCTGAATAACATTAGAAACAATCTCATTCATGTAACATTCCTGTTCAGCAGAAAAGATACAGCAAAGTCATTTAAACTATAAGTACAGTGCAAAACATTTTCACATAAAGGCCTGATAATTTAAAACTCTAAGGACTAAATTATCAGATTGAGACACTTTTTATGAGATTCTAACCACTTTCCAGTTTTATCTGGCTGTGTAGGGTGAGAAGAAGCCAAGCTCTATTGTTACTAGAGTTGCTAGCTTGAAAAATGCAAAGAGACACTCAAGATCCGAGTACACCTTGTAATTCCTCATAGCCTTTTTAGGAACTGGTTCACTAGTCAAAGAGGTTTTACAAGCAGTTCTACAAGCTGGTAACATTGGAGGAACAGCCAAGATATTTGGAATCTCTTTCTCAATAAGATCATAAATTCTGACCCTCTCTGGCACAGCTCCAGATTGCTTCCAGTCAAATACATGTCAAAACATAGTTAGTATCTGTGGAAAGCTGAACACCTGCATGGGTTTTTGAACCTGTTCACCTTCTGAAAAATCAGAGTGATCAGACTCAAGAGTGTTCACTACTGTCTGTATCAGAGTCCCCATCAAAATCTGCAACATTAGCTGATCTCTAGAGGAGGTAGCCCCATAGTCATTGTGAACAGGAACATGGCCTTTATGATTAGCTGACTTAGGAATATGGTAAATGTGAGGAGGTAGCCCCATAGTCATTGTGAACAGGAACATGGCTTTTACAATTAGCTGACTTAGGAATACGGTAAATGTGAGGAGGTAGCCCCAAAGTCCTTGTGAACAGGAACATGGCCTTTACGATTACCTGACTTAGGAATACGGTAAATGTGAGGAGGTAGCCCCATAGTCCTTGTGAATAGGAACATAGCCTTTCAGATTAGTTGACTTAGGAATAAGGTAAATGTGAGGAGGTAGCTCCATAGTCATTGTGAACAGGAACATGGCCTTTACGATTAGCTGACTTAGGAATATGGTAAATGTGAGGAGGAGCCCCATAGTCATTGTGAACAGGAACATGGCCTTTATGATTAGCTGACTTCGGAATATGGTAAATGTGAGGAGGTAGCCCCATAGTCATTGTGAACAGGAACATGGCCTTTATAAACACCTGACTTAGGAATATGGTAAATGTGAGGAGGTAGCCCCATAGTCATTGTGAACAGGAACATGGCCTTTATAAACACCTGACTTAGGAATATGGTAAATGTGAGGAGGTAGCCCCATAGTCCTTGTGAACAGGAACATGGCCTTTACGATTACCTGACTTAGGAATACGGCAAAGGTGAGGAGGTATCCCCATAGTCCTTGTGAATAGGAACATGGCCTTTCAGATTAGTTGACTTAGGAATAAGGTAAATGTAAGGAGGTAGCTCCATAGTCATTGTGAACAGGAACATGGCCTTTACAATTAGCTGACTTAGGAATATGGTAAATGTGAGGAGGAGCCCCATAGTCATTGTGAACAGGAACATGGCCTTTATGATTAGCTGACTTAGGAATATGGTAAATGTGAGGAGGTAGCCCCATAGTCATTGTGAACAGGAACATGGCCTTTCAGATTAGCTGACTTAGGAATACGGTAAATGTGAGGAGGTATCCCCTGAGTGATTGTGAACAGGAACATGGCCTATACAATTAGCTGACTTAGGAGTATGGTAAATGTGAGGCGGTACCCCATAGTCATTGTGAACAGGAACATGGCTTTTACGATTAGCTGACTTAGGAATATGGTATTACGATTACCTGACATAGGAATACGGTATTACGATTAGCTGACCTAGGAATATGGTATTACGATTAGCTGACTTAGGAATATCGTATTACGATTAGCTGACTTAGGAATACGGTATTACGATTAGCTGACTTAGGAATATAGTATTACGATTAGCTGACTTAGGATTACGGTATTACGATTAGCTGACTTAGGAATATGGTATTATGATTAGCTGACTTAGGAATACGGTATTACGATTAGCTGACTTAGGAATATGGTATTTTGAATAGCTGATTTAGGAATACGGTATTACAATTAGCTGACTTAGGAATATGGTATTACGATTAGCTGACTTAGGAATACTTTATTATGATTAGCTGATTTAGGAATATGGTATTACAATTAGCTGACTTAGGAATACGGTATTACAATTAGCCGACTTAGGAATATGGTATTACAATTAGCTGACTTAGGAATACGGTATTACAATTAGCCGACTTAGGAATACGGTATTACGATTAGCTGACTTAGGAATACGGTATTACGATTAGCTGACTTAGGAATACGATATTATGATTAGCTGACTTAGGAATACGGGATTATGATTAGCTGACTTAAGAATACGGGATTACGATTAGCTGACTTAGAAATATGGTATTACGATTAGCTGACTTAGGAATACGGTATTACGATTAGCTGACTTAGGAATACCATATTACAATTAGCTGACTTAGGAATACAGTAAATGTGAGGAGTCATTGTGAACAGGAACATGGCCTTTACGATTAGCTGAATTAGGAATAAGGTAAATGTGAGGAGGTAGCCCCATAGTCATTATGAACAGGAACATGGCTTTATGATTAGCTGACTTAGGAATAAGGTAAATGTGAGGAGGTAGCCCCACAGTCATTGCGAACAAGAACATGGCCTTTATGATTAACTGACTTAGGAATAAGGTAAACATGAGGAGGAGCCCCATAGTCATTGTGAACAGGAACATGGCCTTTACGATTAGCTGACTTAGGAATACGGTAAATGTGAGGTGGTAGCCCCATAGTCATTGTGAACAGGAACATGGCCTTTACGATCACCTGACTTAGGAATACGGTAAATGTGAGGAAGTAGCCCCATAGTCATTGTGAACAGGAACATGGCTTTTACGATTACCTGACATAGGAATACGGTAAATGTGAGGAGGTAGCCCCATAGTCATTGTGAACAGGAACATGGCCTTTCAGATTAGCTGACTTAGGAATACGGTAAATGTGAGGAGGTAGCCCCATAGTGATTGTGAACAGGAACATGGCCTTTACAATTAGATGACTTAGGAATATGGCAAATGTGAGGAGGTACCCCATAGTCATTGTGAACAGGAACATGGCCTTTACAATTAGCTGACTTAGGAATATGGTATTATGATTAGCTGACTTAGGAATACGTATTATGATTAGCTGACTTAGGAATATGTTATTACGATTAGCTTACTTAGGAATACGGTATTACGATTAGCTGACCTAGGAATATGGTATTACGATTACCTGACTTAGGAATACGGTATTACGATTAGCTGACTTAGGAATATGGTATTACGATTAGCTGACTTAGGAATACGGTATTACGATTAGCTGACTTAGGAATATAGTATTACGATTAGCTGACTTAGGAATACGGTATTACGATTAGCTGACTTAGGAATATGGTATTACGGTTAGCTGATTTAGGAATACGGTATTACAATTAGCTGACTTAGGAATATGGTATTATGATTAGCTGACTTAGGAATATGGTATTATGAATAGCTGACTTAGGAATATGGTATTACGATTAGCTGACTTAGGAATACGGTATTACGATTAGCTGACTTAGGAATATGGTATTATGAATAGCTGACTTAGGAATACGGTATTACGATTAGCTGACTTAGGAATACGGTATTACGATTAGCTGACTTAGGAATATGGTATTACGATTAGCTGACTTAGGAATACGGTATTACGATTAGCTAACTTAGGAATATGGTATTACAATTAGCTGACTTAGGAATACGGTATTACAATTAGCTGACTTAGGAATACGGTATTATGATTAGCTGACTTAGGAACACTGTATTACGATTAGCTGACTTAGGAATACGGTATTACGATTAGCTAACTTAGGAATATGGTATTATGATTCGCTGACTTAGGAATACGTGATTACAATTAGCTGATTTAGGAATACCATATTAGGATTATCTGACTTAGGAATACGGTATTATGATTAGCTGACTTAGGAATACCATATTAGGATTAGCTGACTTAGGAATACGGTAAATGTGAGGAGGTAGCCCCATAGTCATTGTGAACAGGAACATGGCCTTTATGATTAGCTGACTTAGGAATACGGTAAATGTGAGGAGGTAGCCCCATAGTCATTGTGAAAAGGAACATGGCCTTTACGATTAGCTGGCTTAGGAATATGGTAAATGTGAGGAGGCAGCCCCATAGTCATTGTGAACAGGAACATGGCCTTTACGATTAGCTGACTTAGGAATATGGTAAATGTGAGGAGGTAGCCCCATAGTCATTGTGAACAGGAACATGGCCTTTACGATTACCTGACTTAGGAATACAGTAAATTTGAGGAGGTAGCCCCATAGTCATTGTGAACAGGAACATGGCCTTTCAAATAAGATGACTTAGGAATACGGTAAATGTGAGGAGGTAGTCCATAGTCATTGTGAACAGGAGCATGGCCTTTCAGATTAGCTGACTTAGGAATATGGTAAATGTGAGGAGGCAGCTCCATAGTGATTGTGAACAGGAACATGGCCTTTACGATTTGCTGACTTAGGAATATGGTAAATGTGAGGAGGTAGCCCAATAGTCATTGTGAACAGGAACATGGCCTTTACGATTAGCTGACTTAGGAATATGGTATTATGATTAGCTGACTTAGGAATATGGTATTACGATTAGCTGACTTAGGAATATGATATTGAGATTAGCTGACTTAGGAATATGGTATTACGATTAGCTGACTTAGGAATACGGTATTACGATTAGCTGACTTAGGAATATGGTATTACGATTAGCTGACTTAGGAATACGGTATTACGATTAGCTGACTTAGAAATATGGTATTATGATTAGCTGACTTAGGAATATGGTATTACGATTAGCTGACTTACGAATGCGGAATTGCGATTAGCTGACTTAGGAATACGGCATTACGATTAGCTGACTTAGGAATATGGTATTATGATTAGCTGACTTAGGAATACGGTAAATGTGTTTTTCTTTTGTCTTCTTTCTTCTCCTCTTACTCTTGCTTATCATACGTTTATTACAGGTTATTTGTTAGTCACAACTTATTATTTAATAATTTAATTTCTTTAATTAAACTTCTTATAAAAGTGATAGCTACCTGCATTGTTATTCGATGACTTTTATTTTCTTTTAATAAAGGGAAAAGGAAAATAATGAATAAAATTATTTTATATGTGGGCATCCATATTCATCAAGGATAGCCACACTTCCAGGTTAGTGGCACAGCACGGTGCTTCAGAGATCATCCACGTGCAACTAACAACGGGTAAAACTCCACTCCAAATTGTAGCTTGCTACAGATCACCCACCATGTCCCAGGACCCCCATTCTGCATTTCTGGAAACACTGGGAAACATAAAGGTCCTACCAAACACCCTGATATTGGGTGATTTCAATTACCCAAACATTAACTGGGAGAACTACTCAAGTACAAACTGCCTTGCTCAACATTTCCTAGAATTTATAAACTCTAATGCCCTGGATCAACTGTTCAACACCCCCACCAGAGGTGACAACATATTGGACCTGGTCATCACCAACATGGGCGATCGGTGTTCCACACCGAAGGTCAACCCCTCGCTGGTTAGATCTGACCATAAACTATTCACTCTGGATATCCACTTTCCGCCCCCACCCCCTGGATATCCACTTTCCGCCCCCACCCCCGGTCAAAGAAACCACCGTGAAAAACTTTTCAAAAGCAAACTTCACATTACTTAAGACCAAGGTGGAAAGTTTCAAAGCCCCACGCTAAAGGATAACGCTGTCCAAGCTGCAAAATCCTTTACAAATGCACTCTACTGGCACCTACAAGAATGCATGGATCATGCTATCCCAAGCAAAATCAAGACTTATTCCTCCATGAAAAGGAAACCAGTCTGGTGGACCCCTGCCATAAACAAGCTATACAACAGGAGGAGGAAACTAGTACAGAAAAGAGCAAAATCCCAAGAAGGGAAGACATCCCTGATCAGTATCAGCAAAAAACTACGATCCCTCATAAAATCATTCAAGGTTAGCTTCAATAGAAAAATTGCCAAGGACTCCAAAGATAACCACAAGGCATTCTTTAGCTGTGTCAAGAATCTAAATGGCAATTCTCAGATCTGCTCGGAGTTAGTGCAGAATGGCACAAAATATACTGAACCGACTGATATCGCCAACATCCTGGCAGACAGCTTCAGTGCAAACTTCACCCCCCTCACCCCCAAAAGGGCCCATAACCATACCAGAAGAATGTAGTGCCCCTGAAATCACAGACACTCAGGTTAAAACAGCCCTCTCCAAAGCCAAAAACACAGCATCAATGGGACCGGACGGTGTCCCAGGCTGCATCCTACATGAGCTAAACACTGTTCAAACTCAGCCTCTCCACAGGCTATGTGCCCATAGAGTGGCACACAGCAATGGTTATTCCACTCCACAAAGGTAGAGCCACAACAGACCCTGGGAACTATCGCCCTATAAGCCTGACTAGCTTGGTCTGCAAGGCTATGGAGTGCATCATCATGGATCTCATTAACAGAGACACTGGGAACCTCCATACACTGGACCCTATCCAGTTTGGCTTTGTTAAGGGCAGATCATGCCTCCTAAACCTGGTGGACTTTTTTGAGACGGTTACCAAGGCTATAGATGAGGGAAAGGTGGTCCACACAGCCTACCTAGACCTTGCAAAGGCCTTCAATACCATTCCTCATTCAGGTACTATAGACAAGCTCACTAACCTGAACATAAACCTCTACATCATGAGATGGGTTGCCAACTGGCTCACGGACAGAGCTCACATGGTAAGAGTTGCGGGAGCTAGGTCTGACTCTAAACCAGTTACAAGTGGCGTTCCCCAGGGCTCAGTGCTAGGACCCCTCCTGTTCAGCATATACTTCTCAGAGGTACAGGAAAGCACAGGAGGACTACGGCTGACCAAGTTTTCAGATGACTGCAAACTAGGGGCTATAACTGACTTTCCTACTGACACAGACATCCTACAAAAGGGTCTCACTGAGACAAATACCTGGTGTCAAAACCATGGCCTCAAGCTAAATGCCAAAAAGTGCATAGTCATCCCCTTTGGAAAAAACATAGTACCCACAAACTACCACATAGGTGGTAGCCCCCTAAATACAGAAGACGTAATAAGGGATCTGGGGACACAAGTAGATAGTAACATTTCCTTTGCCAATTACATTGCCAAAGTGGTTAGAAAATCCTTCTATGTGGCCCACCTAATCACAAAAGGCTTTGCATACAGATCAAAGGAGGCCATTGTGCCCCTATACTCATCACTCATCAGAGCCATCATAGAATACAATGCCCCATTTGGGATGTACCTTACAAGACACCTGCAACAGCTGGAAAGACCACAGAAGTACCTCACCAAGAGGATCCCTGGCCTCAAACAGATGCCCTATGCAGCTCAACTGAAGAAACTCCAGCTGTACTCGGTTGCATACCGCCTACTCAGAGGTGATCTCTGCCTGACATACAAGGCCATGTCCAACCCAGAATTGATGGACATGCTCCACCTAAAGAAAACCATATCCCCTCAAGCCACATGCTCTAGGGAACTAAACCTCACCACAACAATAAATAGGATGTGCTGGTGGGATAGATTCCTGTCCCACAGACTTCCCATGCTCTGGAACAGGATTCCAATCTACATTAGGCAGAGCTCCTCGCTAACTCTCTTCAAGAGAAACCTTGACAAGTGGATAGGAAACAAAGTATAGCCTGGGGATCACTTCAATGGCTCTGCTAGACAGAGGCACAGGAAACTAATCTAAGGGGGCTGCAAAAGCCAACACTTTCTGGCTAGGCTTATAAATGCCTTTGGGCAGATAGCCTAGCACCTACCTATGAACCTATGAACTTATATATATATATATATATATATATATATATATATATATATATATATATATATATATATTAATATGTCTTTTGCAATGGAGCATTTATATTCTTATGGGTGCTGTGAAAATAATACAAATGTTTACGCCTGGTCCATGGGTTACATTGAGGACTCATAGACGTCATTTAACTAGCAATTCATTTTGTTGGTTTCATGTGTTTGCTGGGCATCTTTTTTTTCTTCATGATGCGAAATTTAGTAGGGTGACTGCCAGCCTCACATCTGACAGTTGACTACTTTTGCTAACAGTTTTCCTGCTCGAATATCAGGCATTTACAAAAACTGTAATTTTAATCTAGCGAGCCTTTTCAAGTCCAAATGTAGCTCGTACTCACTCCTGCTGCTTTCAGTGAATGAGAATGAATGGTTTCAACTTTGACCCAATGCTAAATTAGAAGTTATGTACTCACCATAACGTTCCATCTGAGTAGGTGTATTCATTTGTCTGCAACCTGTGGGTTATGGATCCGATATCGGATCCGAACCGGCATGGTTTTCCAGCTATGGATCCAAGCTCTCAGCTCCTCCCCTCACCCATAATGCCCTGCTCTACCCTCATGACCTCAGATCGAGTTTGCCAAAGCAACAATACCCTAAAAAGGGTAACAAGGAATATGCAGGAAACTGAAAGGCCAGGGGGATAGGAGGGCGGGATGGTTGCAGACAAATGAATACACCTACTCAGATGGAACGTTATGGTGAGCACATAACTTCTAAATCTGAAGTAGGATATTCATTGTACTGCAACCTGTGGGACAGAGTCCCCAGCTACCTGAATCTTGGGCCATCATGGAAGGATATTCCGGAGCACATGAGCCAAAGGATGCTCTACCCCTAGATGCAAGATCCAACTTATAGTGAGAAATAAATGTATGAGATGAAGCCCACGTGGCTGCTGCACAAATATCATCTAGAGGAATCCTAGCCGTGAAGGCTGCCGAGGTAGATACTGACCGGGTTGAATGGGCGTGAACACCCTCCGGTCGGGCCTTCCTGGCGCTTGATAAGCCAATAAAATGCACTGTGAAATCCAGCGGAAAGAGAAACTTTAGAAATTGGCTTGCCCAAATTGAATTTTGCAAAGGAAATAAACAGCTGGTCGGATTGCCTATGACCAGCTGTCCTGTTGAATAAAATCTAAGTTGCCTGTGAACATCTAGTGAGTGTAGCTTATATTCACCTTTGTTTTCATACTTAGGGAAGAAAACAGGGAGGTTAATGGATTGATTAATGTTTGCTTCAGAAGCGATTTTAGGAAGGAAGGGCGGGTTGGTCCTGAGGGAGACAGTCCGGATGAAATACCAAGTAAGGAGGTTTAGCTGATAAAGCTTGAAGTTCAGAAACTCTCTTGGCTGATGTAATGGCCACCAAAAGGCTGTCTTGTAGGACAAGAATTTGAGATCCACCGTAGCCGGGCTCGAAGGGCGGTCAAGGCCTGTAGAACCAAAGAAAGGTCCCAGGGAGGAACTGCTTGTTTTATAGGGGCCTGAGAAGGAAAGTACCTTTAAGAAATGTTTTGCACAATTTGGCTGACATAAGAGGATTAGACTCTTGCCCAATGTGATAGTGAGAAATTGCCGCCAGTTGAACTTTGACTGTGGAACTGCTGGCACCTTCATGAAAGAGAGGTTAGAAAATCAAGCACTACAGGGAGAGGGACCGTGAAGGGATTTAGGCCTTGCCTCCGCCCACACAGAGAAACGTTTCCATTTGCTTGTAAACCTTTCTAGTGGATGGTTTATGAGCCGCCACCAAAATAGCCTTTACCGGTGAAGAAATACCGGAGTCCTTATCAAGAGTGGAACTGGAGCAGCCAAGCGGTCAGCTTCAGGTTGTCCAGGTTCGGAGGAGGAATGCAGGATGGATGGGATATCAGATCCGAGATGAGATCTAGAATGCAAGGAGGATTCACCGAGTGAGACCTTAGGAAGGGAACCAGATCTGTCGAGGCCAGAATGGAGCAATGAGAATCATTCTGCAACCCACCCGAGAGGCTTTCTGAAGAACTTGCAGCATTAGAGGCAAGGGTGGATAGGCATACAGAAGACCGGGTGGCCAAGCATGCACCAGAGCGTCTCTTGGGGTACCTCCGGGAGGAGGTATTAGAGCGAAAAACTGTCGCACTTGGTGTTTGAGGGAGAAGCAAAAGATCGCATGAAGGGTACCCCACCGTGCGAATATGCGTTCCGCTACTTGACAATTGAGAGACCACTCGTAAGGGGTCAGAATGGTGCGACTGAGCTTGTCCGCTAGGATGTTGGACCGACCGGAATATGCGTTGCTATGAAAGCGATTGGTGGAGATTGCCCATTCCCAAACTCTCATGGCCTCGACAAAGAGGGTAAGACCTTGTTCCCCTTGCTTGTTGATGTACCAGACAACAGACATATTGTCGATTGAATGCAATTGTCCCCAAGGAAAGAAAGCCCTGAAGTGCTAGCAACGCTAAGAGCACTGCTCTCATCTCTAGAACATTGATATGCAGTAAGGTCTCTGAATCGTTCCACGTGCCTTGGACTGTCCGGCCCAAAGTGCCCCCACCCGAGGCGGAGGCGTCCGTGGTCACCGTGGCGAGAGGAGAAGCACAAAATGGGCGACCCTCGTGGAGATCCGGGAGTGGAGCCACCACAAGAGGGACCGCTTGCAAGCCTTGCTGATCGCTATGGGATGGCATGGGAGAGCAAGGTATGACCACTGTACTAAGGCGTCCACTGTAGAATGCATATTGAGCCTGGCAAGAGGAAGAAGTGCTATAGCGAGCCATGGACCCTAGAGCCCTCAGGACCAATTCCGCTGGAACAGAACTTGACTGGAGAATGGCCCGCACCTGGAGCTGCAGATTTAGAACCCTGTCCGCAGTGAGGAAGGCTCGTAAACTCCTTGTGTCTAGTCTGGCCCCTATGAAGTCTAAGAGCTGTGTGGGCCAGGTTGGACTTTTGTATTTATTGTGATGCCCAGAAATGGAGCAAGATGGAGAAAGGAGTCTCGCCAAGAGAAGTAGATGCCTTGTTGGGGCGGTAAGGAGCCAATCGTCCAGGTAGGGAAAGACCTGCACCCCCTGAAGCCTCAGGTGGGCCGCTACCACTGCTAGTACTTTGGTAAACACCCTGGGGCTGTGGTGAGACCAAAGGGAAGGACCCGAACTGGTAGTGACTGGCTCCCAGCAGCGGAGAAACCTCCTGGGCGCCTGTCCATCAGGATGTGGTAGTACGCGTCCTTGAGATCTATCGAGCACATCCAGTGATTTTCTCCCAGAAGGGAGAATAGATTGTAGAGTGACCATTGAACTTTTCTTTGGGGACTGCCAGATTCAAGAGAGAGAGGTCTAGGATTGGTCTTAGTTCCCCGTCTTTTGGCACTAAAAAGAATCTGGAGTAGAACCCTGATCCGATCTGGTCTGGGGGAACGAGCTGGATGGCTCTTTTCTTTAGCAGATGGCCAATTTCTGCCAAAGCGGCCTCCCGTTGCCCGGGTGGAACGTCTGGGAGGACTTCAACTTTGGAAGGTGAAGGAAAGGAATCGATATCCCTGGATATGATTTGGAGAACCCAGCGGTCCGATGTTATGGACTCCCATGCCGCTAGGTGCCCTGAAAAACATCCCCCGACTGCCTCCAGAGTAGAGCAGTCGGGCAACCTCAGGGTTGCTGCGTGGTCGTTCAGAGAAAGGTTCCCTGGACCCGAAGTTTCTGGGAGCCCCTCTGCCTCTAGGGCGGCGTCCTCCTGTCCTCCTCTGCCACGGAAGGACTGGTTGTCCGGAGCAGGCTGGGACTGCTGCGACTTCGAACCACATCTTCTTCTGACCCTTTTGGTTCCTAGAATAGGGCCTCTGGGGTGCAGAGAAGCGGATTCCGGCAGACAGCGTCTTCCGTCCTTCTCGCTCTGGGTCAGCGTCTCGCGAACGGTCTTGCCAAACAGAGCAGAACCATCAAAGGCGTTCGCAAAGCGATGCCTTGAAGGGCTCAGAAAAATCGCAGTGGCGGAGCCAGGCCTGGCGTCTAGTGACCAGTCCTGTCCCGCAGCTCTAGCGGCGCCTCCGTAGCATGGGAGAATAGCCGCATAGAAGTATTTGTGACTGATCTAAGAGTGGCCATTTTGGCGGAGTGCAGAACTCTGTCCTCCTCCGAAATGGACTCAGGGATGCAGCGTATTCCTTAATAAGATCTCGCTGCATCCGAATGACATGTGCCAAATAGTTCAGCGCCCTTACCGAGAAGGTCGCTGAACTGAGCGTCCGCTTCCCCAAGCGGTCCATCATCGAGACTCCTTGCTCGGTGGGTGGACTGAGGGACTCTCCTGAGCCAGTTCCCTCTTTGTGGCCGCCGTCAACATGGCATCTACGGAGGCCCTTACTCCAATGGGTCCTGTCGGGCGGGCTAAGGATCCTATCCGGTCTTTTGGGAATTGGCTCCACGGTGTCCGGTTCCTTCCACGCCCTGGTGGTAATAAGGTCCACCAGGGGTCGGCAGGGGACACCCAAGAGGTAGACGGGCCCGTTTGAATGCCTCCAAGAACACGGACTCGTCCGAGGAAGACTTGAGGGCAGACCACCCCTAATGAGCATTTCCATGATGTCTCGAAAGGAGACATCCTCGGGGTGACCGTGGGGAGCCTTCCCCTTCCTCCAAGTCCGTGTCTTCAGTGAGAGACTCGGGGAGTCAATGTGCCTCCTTTTGCACGTATGCGAGGGCCTCCTCTGGGGGCTATCAGAGGAGTCCTCAGCAGCAATTTGCTCCATGGGAGCAACTTGGGGCACCAAAGCGGGCTGTCCCAGGGGCGGATGGTGGAAGCCTGGCCCAGTGCAGAGGGAGCGGGGCGGAGCGAAGCAAGTGCCGGGGTCCGGAGACCCTCAACAGAGCCCTCTCCACTACATCAAAAGCCGAAGGAGCCGACCTCGACCAAAGGATCCGACAATCGGCTCCCCCTCGGATCCGAAGAGTGGATCGAGCCGGCGCCGGCACTCGGATCGAAGGACAGTGCGCTCCGACACAGACGGCGCCGAAGGAGCACTGACCCCGGATCCGGCTCGGATCCAGGCTCCGAGATCGGATCCGGCACTCGAGGCAGGGTCGGATCCGAAGTACCAAGTACTATCGGCTCCGACCTTCCCCGGCTCGGCTGCTCGGCTCCAGTTGCTCGAACCGGGTAGCGGGTCGGAGAAGGAGCAATAGGCCTAAAAGGGTGTTGAGCTCCCGGAGGGGAGGCAAACACTCCCATCTGCATCTGGGCCTGGATGAACCTTCTCATCATCCGGTCCAGATCAGCATCAGAAAGGCTATGGGTAGATCTCGGCGAGGCTACCGAGGTAGGCCTGGAATGCCTCCTCGATAGCCTCGGCGGAGATCGGTCTCCTCCTCCTCAGGACCCGGTGAGAAGCTAGGGGACCGGATCCGAGAAGGAGGAGACCGACCCGACGGAGCCGGGAGAAGCCAGCTTGGCTGGCGGGGCCGAAACAGAGGTCTCGGCCCGCCGCTTGTGGTGCTTCTCCCTCCGGTCCTTAGCCGCAGCCCTCTCCTCTCCAGAAGCGGGAGTTTGAGTCCCAGGAGCAGGAGGGGTGCTACAGGGGCGACTGTGTCCACAGGAGTCCCGAAGGAGCGGAGGCCGGAGCCGAGTCAGGCGGCAGAAGGCCCGCCAAGACAAGCTTGGACCTCCGCTCCTTAGTGCCCTGGGGTTGAACCCTGCACAAATGGAGCATCCAGATGTGAGGTGTTCAACCCCAGGCCTAACACACCGAGTGTGGCCATCAGCGGTGACAGCTTATTGCCACACTCGGTGCATTTAGAAAAAAGATTTAGGCTGGTCAGCCATAATCTAAAAACACTAACTACTGAAAGAAAGTTAGACAAAAGACACACAGGCCTACACACACACTCTAGCAACAGCGAGGGAGGGAATAAAAATACTAGTTTAACTCAAAATAGACTTCAATACAAGGGAACCTAAACTTTCACTCTGAAATACTCAAAAAATACCAGAAAAATATTTTCTATTTTCACAAAAGGAAACCACTTAGCTGAGAGCTATAGAATCCAATCCAGTCACCAGCGCGGCAAACGAGATCTGAGGTCATGAGGGTAGAGCAGGGCATTATGGGTGAGGGGAGGAGCTGAGAGCTTGGATCCATAGCTGGAAAACCATGCCGGTTCGGATCCGATATCGGATCCATAACCCACAGGTTGCAGACAAATGAATATCCTACTTCAGATCAGGAAGTTAAGCTGGTGGAGCTCGCAATGAACAGTAAATGGAAAGAACAGAGACCCAAAATGGAGCAGGTGACTAATTATTTTGAAGACGTTTCAATTGTTTGACAATTATAATGATCAGATTTTCTATAAAAAAGGGAAAAGGGGTATTATGGTTTCCTTTTTATTAACGTGGGATTTAACTAAATAGACTGCATGCACTGATGCAGACAGAAGTGTGAAACTGTAGTATGTGTAGGAAGATGTGCTCAAATATTTGTTTAATTGCTAGTACTCCATGTTTCTGTCATAAATATAAATATTAAATATATACTTTGTGAATAAGCTTGACTTTTGAGCCATGTCATTTTCTTGGATTAAGCATCACAAGTTGTTGATTGTTGAACACTTGAGCATGATTTTTTTACAGTGTAGGGATTTATTAGACATTGCTAGGGGATGGTGTTTGAGTCTTTATAAAAGGCAGTTGCAAGGGGTTAAGAGGTTTATATGTTCTCTTCTCAGAAGTGGAAGTTTTGTTTTATAAGCATAAGGGTAATATTCCTTATTAAAGTAAATACATGTCATTGTCTCCCAATCAAAATGTGTGTTAAAATATTTTAATTATATGTGAAATTAAATACAAAGAGATTCATGGACCTTATACATTTTAGATGGGTGGCATTGTAAGAGATCATACTGTACTCAGTAGTAGGTACTGCCTGGACGTGCTTACTAGAAGTTATTTGAGCACCATCTTGAAGAATATTTAGCTAGCCTATCTTCCTGAGATTTATAATGTACTTATGGTGCTCCTTATAGTACATTAATCTTTTAATTTTAAATTTTCTTGACCAGGCAGTGGTCAAACAAATTAGATTATCACTGTACTATACATTCATCTTATTTGTACATAACTTATGCTGGCCCTTGTACATTGCCTTTTGTCAACCTACAAGTTAATGTATATCCGTTTTGCAATATTTAAATGCCTTCCGGTCCAGGTTATGCCTGAAATATATATTATTCCAGCTAATTTATAAGACGTAAATAGAGGTACTACTATATGTGCAACAAATAATTAAACTGATGCATGCAAATATAACTTGCAACTGTTTCTTCAGGACTGGAGATCACACTCTATTACCACAGAGATATTAATTTTAATATGTAACTAGTGTCCTTTTTCCCCAAAGGTAGTTTAGCATAAAATTACTATAGCTAAGTGCTCCTAATACACTTATATCTTGTTCAAAGTAAAAGCACTTACATGCTTATATGAAGAAATTAGATACTGTTATTTGTGCTAGCATGTCTGGTTGAGTCTTTGTACATAATTTCAGATTAACCTGTGCATTGTATGCTAGCATGACTAGTTATGCTATTGTAAATAAGTTATTACATATTGATTTATAATCTGTTTGTACAGAATGTTCAACAGTGCCCTTTTACATTTCTAACTGCCTGTGTTTGTGAAGAAAAGTTCTAAAGGAAAACTGTCTCAGATCAAGCTGATCTGCAGATGATGTCATTGATATGTTGGCAGTTGTTATGTATTACTGTCAGAATCTGAAAGACAGGAAGGAACTTTAGTAAACAGCTGTTGGTTGATTTTCAAGATATGAAATGAAAATCAGAACTGGAACAGTTCTGAAAGGCTAGTCTATAAAAGAGCCTGCTGAAGACTGTTAATCAGTTGTCAGTTAAGTTGTCAATTGCATTTGTTAGTTGCCAGTTATAACAGTCTGTTGCAGTTCACAGCTGTACTGTGCAGTGGACAGCCAAAAAGGACTCACCAAGAACTGTAAGCCTGCCTTTGCTCTGTTATAGTACTTTAGTTTAGATCAGGGACTGTGTTCTTTAGTCAGAAAGACAAAATTATAACTAATCAGAGTTTTTCCTGAATACTGCATTTCTGTCCTACAGAATTGATTTCATTTTCCTGGTGATTGAGTTCTGTTTGTTTACTGGAAATTACTGTTTTATATTTTTTAATCATTTTGCTCACTATTAAATATTTTATTAACTTACATTGTGCCTGGCCAATCAATGTTTTCTTTAGTGAGTTGAGAGTGCTTATGCTTGCCTTGATAACTTCCAGAGTCACTCCGAAAGCCTGGCTGCTTATGTCATTTGCTACTATTTGTTTTAATATCTAATTTTAACAATTGGACTGAAATCTGTGTCAGACTTTCCCAGAAGTGTTTGGATGTGTGAAATTTAATCTACTTATGTATGAGTGTATCAGAGGTCTTAAACTGGGACACATTGCTTTGAAGTGTGTAATAAAGAGTTACATTAAGGGTGGGCAGAAGTGTACAGTCCAGTTCCAGGTAATACAGAATGTTCCTGTTGTGCTGTTAGGGGAAAATTGTGAAATATTACTTCTGTTTAAGTCTCACATTGGAGTCAGTAGTGAGGACTGAAGCTCCTTAGTTACTGACTCAGGATAGTGGGAGATAGGTTCATAGGTGTTTACTAGGCTAATGAACACAAGGGTCTTTTAAGCCTAGCCATGCATCCCAAATCTCTGACAAGTTCTGATACCCTTGATAAGTGTAGGCATGGGCCTGGGAGATGAACCATTTACATGTTACCTGTTTCCAATAGAGATATAGGTGCCAAACTAGGGATACATTTCTGGTTTCACATCCAATTGTCCAAGCTGCACTTGAATTGGGTTGGGAAGGAACTCTGCTTCACAGGGATAGGGAGCTTGTTCCATAGACAGGGTAGTCTCTGGGATACATACCTGTCTCTCCAGCAGGTCCTATTTATATCACAAGCAAGGTTCAAATCTTTAGAATGGGTAATTCTGGTACTGTTTGCTTTGTGGATATGCAGGAGGCCCACCAAAATGGAGTCTGATAATGCCCTGTATGTCAGGCATAGATCTCCTGTCAAAAGCCTGTAGGAGACAGAATACAAGGATATGGCCTTGAGGCAGTCTGCATTAGACATATTACTTATGCCCTGTATTCTTTTATTAAGGAGCATCTGTGGACGTTCCAGTTGTTGGATACGCCTGGTTAGGTACATACCAAAGGGGGTACTGTACTCAATGATACATCTGATGAATGCCGAATACAGTGGAACAATGACTTCCTTTGACTTATATGCCATACCTTTGTTTATAAGTTGTGCAACACAGAATTATTTCTTCACCACTGTAGACACATGATAATCAAAGGCTAGATTACTATGTGTGTCCCTAAGTCCTTGACTACTGGGTCAACTCTAAAGGATGTGTTCTCAATATGATAGTTACTGGGATGGATGACTTCCCAAAGGATACTATTATGCATTTCTTGGCATTTACTTTTAGTCCATGGCACTGACAGCAGTTGTTTGTCTGTGTCAGCCCCTCCTGGAGAACATTTGTGTCTGTGTAAGATTCAATGACAGCTCCTAATTTGCAGTCATCAGCAAACCTAGGCAGCCAGAGACCACTGACATTGGCCTTGACTTCTGAGAAGTAAATGCCAAAAAGGAGCAGTCCAAGGACTGATCCCTAAGGGACTCCACTAGTGACCGGCCTCATTGTAGAGGTGGACTCCCAATTCTACCTTCCTGGGTCCTGTCTGTGAGCCAGTTGGCTATCCACTGGATGACATACGGGTTTATACCAAACCTCTTGAGTTTGTCAACAATGTCTGAGTGGGGTATTGTGTCAAATGCCTTGCTCAGGTCAAGGTAGGCAGTGTGAATGATTTTGCACTCATCCATTGCTTTGTTGACCTTCTCAAAGAAGTCCACCAGGTTGAGTAGGCATGATCTGCGCTTGACGAAACCAATCATCTCCATGATAATTCTTCCCATGGCTTTACATATAAGACTAGTGAGACTTATGGGTCTGTAGATGGCCCACCTTTGTGCAGAGGGATGACTGTTACCTTTCTCCAGTCATGAGGCACAAAGCCTGTTTGGAGGCTACAGTTAAATAGTAATTCCACATGCCCTGACAGGTCATGTTTCATGCTATTTAGAAGTATCCTGGGATAATGTCACATTATTTGGTGGCATGTCAGTGAGATATTATCTGGATGTCACAGCTTATATTTATGGATTTACTACATTACATATTATTTATTCTAGTTAATGTTATTTACTCAAAGTGTGGGGGTGAGAAGAAATTTGTGATTTTTCATCTATTGCAAGATAACTGTCTCTCTCAAGTATGTTATTAGAAGCCTTTTAGTAGCTATAGCAATAAAAATGTTAGGTTTAATTTTGCTATTAAGCTAAAATATTAGACATGTTTTTACAAGACTATGCTTAATTTTGTAGCTTTCGAATATTATAATATTTAGGAAGTAGTAGCATTTGACTTTTATTTTTTTAGTTGTGATATGGCTCAGATCTCACACCACAAGTTCCAGGCTAGATGAATTCACTCAGTTTAGTACATAGACTGGTTTATTAAAATAAAAAATAACTTCTGCAGTAAAAGTTAACAGCAAAACTTCAAACTCTAATACCATTAAGAGCAAGTGACACTTCTCTGGCGTCTCGGCTTTTAGAAAAGCCTTTTCAGAGTACATCTTTCTGCTAGTAAGAATACACTTAAATACATGCATTTAATCAATTAAATAATCATCCAATTAAGAATTCACTAAAAAAACAACTAAAAAGGTTAACTTCTAATATTAATTTTTTAACCTTCTTATATTAAGTGCTTCCAAGAGAATTCCCTATTCAAACCTCTTGGAAACATTGTATCATATTTTAAAATAAATATTGCTTCCTTCCTTCTTAAGTGTTCCTTAATTTTTTCATCAGTACTAAACCTAGTCTTCACTTGTTCCAAAACAATTGCCTGTAACCCTCGTGGGTCTCCATTACGGTGTTCCTTAAAGTGCATAGCTACAGGACTCTGAAATCTTTGCTTCTTGATGTCCCTTATATGCTCTATTAATCGTACAGCAAAGCTTCTCTTGCTCTCCCCAATATAAAATAATCCACAAGGACATTTTAAACTATATATAATCCTCTCACAATTGAAAGGGAAGCTGCCTCTTCAGTCAATTTTTTCCAGTAATACTTTCAAAACGATCCACTATATGTTTGCAGATTGTGCAATTGTCACATGGAAAAGTTCCATATCTCACTATATTATTTTCTATATTTTTTGGTCTCTGAAATTTTCCATGTACTAACATGCCTTTAAGACTCCTGCCTCTTGTATATGAAAAACAAAGTTTAACATTTTTTAGGCTGGACTTTTCTTTCTGTATATAAACCCAATAATACCTATTTTCTCTAAAATATTAGAAAAAGTAGTATACTTAGACACAAAATATAACTCACTTTCCTTTTCTTCAGCATTCTTTTTCTGCATTATTATGTTCTGTGTTTTATTCACTTTTTTATTCATTACTTTATTATACCCCAACCATACTTTCTCTGGCTCATAGCCTCTGTCTATGAACATATTAGCTGTATTATTTTGAATTTCCTTCTCACATTCCTTCCTGTCACTACATAAATATTTAACCCTAGCCATTTTCCCATAACAAATGGAAGAAATAGTATGGGGGGGGACAACTAGTTCCATGCAACATAAAGCTTGGTTATCCCATTTTTCGAAATATTTTAGTTTTAAGTTAGCCATCTTCTTGCCCTTATGTTGTAATATCTGGATAATTTACTGTCTTTCCTTTTTGTAACCCATCAGACTTGATCTCAAACCTGTTCACTTGCAGTTCTTGAACAAACTTTTCCACTTCTCCATAACCCCGCTTCCAAACAAAAATCAAATCATCAATGTATCTATAAAAATGAACAACATACATGTGATATGGATCAGTTAGTGAGTGGTTTGATCAATTTCCTCATCAAACCAGGAATTTTACATTTCATGATTGATGGTTTAATTGATTATATGTTCAGTTGTTTAATATTTGTTTTATTGATATTGTTTCTAAGTTTTTGGTATTTAATCTTCCTAATGAGCCAACAAATTCTAGAGTCAATGATGTTTATTTCTTTCACAATTGTCTTTCATTAAATATCAATGGCATTAACAGTCCTTTCAAGAGAAGCAGTTTAAATAAGTACTTGAATTTGCATAAAGCCCACACATTTTTTACAGGAAACACACTAAATAAAGATATTTATAAAGTACATTTAAAAGATTATTCAATATTAGTGGGCTCTTATTTTAAATCAAAAGTAGAGGCACTTTGATTTTATGGAAAATTTTGTTACCTATGCCTAAAATCATAAATTCTTACTCTGATAAAAATTGAATGTCGGCATTAGTAGTAGGAGAGATCAACAAACAACTTTATACATTTTTGAATACATACTGGATACCTGGAATTGGGCTGAAAATTGCTAAAGAACTTTTAGATGTTATTAGCTTGCATACAAAAGGTGAATTAATACTTGCAGTAGATTATAAATGCATCCTGTCTAGTAGTGATGCTACAAATGGATGGGAAAAAGAAGTTATGTACTTACCATAATGTTCCATCTGTGTTGTCCATCTTCATTTATCCTTGACATATGCATTCAGTTCCGATATCAGAAATGACTTGGCCGATACTACAGCTAATGCCGGCCAAAAACTCTATAGCTACATCCTTACCCATAATCCTCCTGTCCCAGTTACCTCAGATTGAGTTTGCATATTAGAAACAATGTGTGATAAAGGAAGCCTTAATGGAAACCATATCTGCTATGCTTCAATACAGGCCATTAATCACTATGAAAGTATCCATTCCACCAAAAAATCTTCAAAGGCCAGGGGATGGAGAGAGGGAGGGGAGTCAAGGATAAATGAAGATGGACAACACATATGGAGTGTTATGGCAAGTATATATCTGATGTTGTCAATCTTCATTTTATCCTTGACATATGGGACAGAGTTCCCAGCTACCTTAGACCTTGCTGGACTCATGGAAGGATATTCCTGAGCACCACTGAGCTTTTCCCCTACAGACCAAATCCAATTTGTAATGAGTAATAAAGGTATAGGGAAAAGCCCAAGTAGCAACTGCACATATATCATCCACTGAAGCTCTAAACTGAAACACTGCTGAGGTGGCAACCTTAATTATAGAATGTGCCTTCATAGGTTTAGGCAAGGCAATGTTATTTTTGGCATAAATAAAGGAAATGCAGTCCTTCAGCCATCTGACTAATGTCACCTAGCAAACAGGTCAACCATGACTATCACTTGAAAAAGACAAAAATAGTTGGTCAGACTTTCTGATGTCTTTAATTCTGTCAAGTTAGAGGTGTAATTGTCTTGAATATTTAGTAAATGTAAAAAGTATTCACCTCAGTTCAAAAAGTTTGGAAAGAATACAAACAAATTAATAGACTGATTGATATTAGACTCCAGTTTAGGTATAAAGGTAGAATTTGTTTGTAAGGAAACTCTATCTTTGTGAAAAAACAAGTAAGGCAGTTTGCATGATAGTGCCTGAATTTCTGAACTACTTCCAGCAGATTGTAGCTACCAAAAATAATGTTTTCCAGGACAAAACATTAAATCACAGTGTGCAGATTGTTCAAAGGGCAGACATATGATGTAACACTAAGCTAAGGTCCCGAGGAGCAGTAGGGTCTTTGAAAAGGGGTTTTAGCAACAGTGTCCCTTTTAAAAATGCCTTACAAAGTTTATGGGAACCTTTTACAAGTTACATTACAACTAATGATAAAATTAAGTGATTCTCAGTAGATGATAACTATAGTTGTAAAAGTCAGCTATTTACAGATGACATTTTAATAACCAGTGGAGATATTGAGGAATCACTGCAGCAGATAACTGCATCTATAGATTACTTTGAGAAAGCTTCAGGTTTAAAATGTAATAATGATAAAACTAAAACTTTATTAATAAACAAAAACATTACTAAATATTTAAAAGACTTTAAAATGTTTGACTGGAATAACACACACAAAGTCACTATATTGGAATTGTTATTAAGTCAATAGTAAAACATTCAATTTCAATAAATTAAAATAACTTAATAAAGTAAAAAAATTAATGGACAATTGGAATAAATTATTTTTTACAATAGATCAGCTTACTCTAATCAAAATAACAGTATTGCCAAAATCTTATTTTATGTGCAGTCATTAATAGTTCTCCCTACAATACAAATAAAAAAAAAAACTCTATGCTAGTTAAATTCCTGTGGTTTCCTAACAAACCAAGAATATCCTTTGATTGACATATTAAAGATTGGCAGGAGGGTGGTATAGGTTTACCACATATTAAATTATACACTAAATCTACCATCCTAAGACCTAAGTATGATATCAATGTGGTTAAAACTTCTTATCAATCTAAATGGAAGTCTATTCATGAAAGATTACATGATAATAACAGACATATTATAAATAGTCAATATTTGGAGTAATTTTTTTCTGGATTTTGAAAGAATATTGTTTAAATTGATAGAAATAAGTTAATCTCTACTCCCTTTATAGATTATATTATACATATGTTTAAAACATTTATGAATTCCAAATATATATATATATATATATATATATATATATATATATATATATATATATATATATATATATATATATATATCTATATATATAAAGACTTAATGTTTCTATAATTTCCTATAGCTAATACTAATGGTTGCTTAAATACATTTAATATAAGTAAAATGCTAGAATTGAAAGAAATAAATCTACTATTCTGGCATCAACGTCTAAATGGAAATAACATAAATACTATAGATCATCTTCTTGAGAAATACCATCTAGAAACTAATACTTGGTTAATGATACAGAAATGTAAAAAAAAAATTCTAAATGATAGGATTCAAATTTTCTATGGATTACCAAGAAAAGCATATTCCTAGAATTCTGGATTTTTTTTAATATCAACAGTAAGATATATAAGAATAAATCTTACTTATCAATAATATATAATATCTTAAGAATAGAGTTCACAACTTTGGATTCCGCAATTTGGAATTATCCTTTAAAAAGAAATGGCACCAAATTCTCTAATGATAACAAAAATCTGATTTTAATGCCTAGCAGGAACACTACTTCTTCCCTTTACTGGAGAATTTATACCAGGAAATTTTTTCATAGAGTTTTTTTTATCCCCAATAAAATTGAAGCAATTTACAAAACTGGAAAAAGTAGTTGTTGGAGATGTAATGATGATTCTGTCGCAGATTATTTATTTATTTGTTTATTTATTTATTTATTTTACATTTGTTAACTGGGTAGAGTCTGGCTGGGCAAGTAGCCCATTTTCATTGGAAACCCAGGGAGGTAAGCTCCATAACAATAGTACAAAAAGATTACAAACAATATACAAAAAGTTTGAAAGTTGCCAATAATCACAATTTACAAAAAGGTGAATGTAAAACAAAAAAAAATACATTTCTTAAGCCTTATTACAGACAATAATATGAAACTCATTAGATATATAACTAAAAAACATTTTGAATTCAGACTGACTTCATATGACACTGAAATGCAAAATGGTTGCATAATTTTGGACTGAATTTAGAAACTTTTCACATGCATTGTGGACAGATAAATGTATTATAGTTAATTCATTGATTTTGTTCAATGCTCCAATTCCTGATTCTATCCCTAAGTCATGGGTGCCTCTCCTTTGGTCCATCTTAGCCATAGCAAGGAAAGTAGTTACAAAAACTGGAAATGTAAAACTGCTTTACCTTTTTCTGATTTCATAAATCTGGGTAAAGATGTTTGTAAGACACAATTGTTAACATTGAAAATGAAAACATATCACTCATAAAAATAAATACTAGCAAAAGTTAAATGAATTTCTACATAAATATTAAGGGCTGGGTATATTTTATCTAAATTTGCTGTGAACTTTTGTAAATAGTTTTATTTGTTGTGTTTGTTCCTTTTATTCTATGGTTAGTATTCCTTGTACAGTTTTGATTTCAAAATTTAATAAAAACATATTTTAAAAAAAAGATTAGCTGTCTATAAAATGCTCTTAGATAAAGAAGCCACATCAGCCATATACATGGTTATAACCTGATCATCTGTCATGTGGAGAAGATCCTATTTCTTCTTATATGAACTACACCAGAGGACAAAATACCTGGAGAAAGAATATTATGACTAGCAATGGATCTCTTAACTCAGACCTCTCCTTCACCTAAAGGGTTTGGTTCTCCCATATGTGAACCAAATCCTGGAACAGACCTGCATACCATAGAAGGCTGTAGGCTCACCCCAGTGGGTGACAGGGGAAAAGATAAGTGGTCTCAGGGCCAGCTTATGGCAACAACAGATTCATAAACAGTAAGCTGAGAAATGTTTTGTTGAGTATGGTCTTTTTAAGAGCAACTGAATTTGATGGGAGAGCTGTATCAGGATACATCAAGTCAGGAGAAAAAAAAACATCCAAAATAATACAGTGACATTATCAATAGCTGATAAAGGGCAGCAATAATAGAAATATAAATTATGTTCCCACACAGCAAGTAGGGCTAAACTGTATAAAATATATCAGAAACAGTTTAAATTGTGCAAAGCCTTGTTCCACAGTATGCACAGTGTAGTAAACAGCCTACACTATCACAGTACCAAGTAAAATTCATTTGTCCAAATAGTGACAAAAATAAAATATCAAATATATGCCCTTAAATCAAACAGAAACCCTTAAAACAGCATATGAGTATTTACTTAAAGATTCCCATGACAGAAACGAAAAAAAAAATCTCCATAGAAAATGCAAATAAAGAAATCTGTAAAAAAATCACAATTTAATGATAAACAACAGTTATCAAAGTGCTAAACCAGTAGTAAACATCATATATATGAAGAAAAAAGTGAAGAAATGCAATATTATCCTGTCAGAACTTCAGCATGAAACAGAAACAACAGGCTTCTTTGCAGCCTGCCAAAAGTCGCAAGTGTTCAACTGAAACCACAGAACTTCAACATCCATGTGCACGTCATAAAAACTTTATTAAAGCCCCATAACTGCTTAAAAGCAGTACTTTTTTGTCAAAAGCAGTATTAAGCACACAAAAAACACAGACGTGAGTCAGAATTCCCAGATGAATTAACAACAGTAGTAAATAGCAAATATAGTAAATAAAGGAAATAAATAATTAAGACACATACACACACACACACACACACACAAACACATACATACATATATATATATATATATATATATATATATATATATATATATATATATATAGTTTCACTTCAAAATGTTGGCTTACTGAAAACTCGAACTTCATATGGTCAAGACCATATGATTCAGTTTTCAGAAACTCGAAATTCCGAACTGAAAAAAAAAAAAGTCAAACACATCGTTTCTGGGGGGGGGGCAAGCCCCCCATGCACCCCCCATACCCCCTTACTATGAATCTGCTTCAGATGTTCGACATTCCAAAATGCTGACTTTTATATGGCTGAGACCATATGATTGATATTTTGAAATGTCGAACATCTCCTAAATAATGTAAAACACACAAAAAATTATTTATTTTTTTATTTATTTTACATTTGTTGACCGGGATAGTCCGACTGGATGCATGTCCATTTTCAGCAGAGGCCCGGGGAGAAAAGCTCCAAGGGTAAGCAGATACAGCATTACATAATACCAGCATTACATATTACAAACAGACTATTTACAGAGATTACATAAGTAATCAAGTTAAACAAGTTCCACAGGTTACAGTTAATCCTGAGCACAAGTCAGGATTAAATAAATTACACAGTAAACTGGTTAACAGATTTTTTACACATTCTAGAGAGAGTTAGCCAGGCTTGATACATTGACATAGCCAGTTAAGTGACAAATGATGTTTCAGTCTAATTTTAAATTGACCTAAGGTGAAAAGTAAGGTAATATCATCTGGAAGAGAGTTCCAGGATCTACTTACAGAGTTTGCAAAGAAAGAATCACCGACTGTGTTATTAATTTTGCTAGTCTGAATTAGTAGTTTGTTAGAGGATCGAAGTGGTCTAGGATTGTTATAGGGGGTGATAATATTTTTAAGTGCAGGAGTATTGTCCGGATTATAGAGGATTTTATAGGCCATAATCAGTTTGTTATACTGGATTAGGCTGGGTAGTTCAAGCCACCCAAGCTGATTTAGATTGATGCAATGATGTGTCCTAAAAGGCAGCCCAAACCTGGCAATGTGGTTGTAGCAAATTGAGAGTTTGTTAAGGACAGTCTTGTTTAAATTCGAGAGTAGAGGGGATGCATACAGAAGGGTTGAAAGAAGGTGAGAGCGAGCTATGGCAATTTTAGCTGGAGGGGTTAGGAAGGCTTTTATTCTGTAAAGTGACCCTAGTTTTTTATTGATGGTTTTGATAGTTTGGTTAACATGTAGGTCAAATTTTAGATTATTGTCTATGATGACACCTAATAGTTTTGTAGATGGGTCAGGGGAGATTATTGTGCCATCATTTGATTTTATGGTAAAGGTGAAAGTGGTAGACTGAAAATAACAGCATTTTAGTTTTTGGGATTTAGGATCAGACAATGTTCAGAAAGCCAGTTTTCTATTGTATTAAAGGTGGTCTGGGTAGCTGACCATAACTCTACTGGAGATGTGGCTGAGCAAATCAGAGTAGAGTCATCAGCATATTGGATACAGCTGACTTTTGGAATGACAGTACAAAGGTCATTAATGAAGATGGAGAACAGCAAGGGCCCTAGTATAGAGCCTTGTGGTACTCCAAGGGTGTTAAGTAGAAGGTTAGAGAGTTTGTTCTGCCATAGGACAGCCTGCTGTCGACCATTCAGGTAAGATTGAAACCATTGGAGGGCTCCAGTATCTAGACAGAATGTTTGCAGGGTGTGGATTAAAAGTTGGTGATCAACCATATCGAATGCCTTGGAAAGATCCAAAAAGAGGGCTGAGGATATATAATTATTGTTGTGATTATGGTTTATGGTGTTAGTAAAGGCTAGGAGGGCTGAAGTAGTGCTGTGATGAAGACGGAAGCCATGCTGAGTGTCTGCCATAAGGTGATTCTGGATTAGGTGGTGCATGAGTTGTCTATGAATACATTTTTCCATAATCTTTGCAAGTGGAGAGAGTATAGTTATTGGCCTATAATTGGAGAATTCAGTTGAGCTGCCTCCTTTGTGAAGTGGGATTACATAGGATATTTTCCAGATGGTGGGAATTTTAGCTTCTACTATGGTTCGATTGATTAGTATTGAGACGGGGTAAGCAATAGCATCAGCTGATTTTGTAGGTACTCGGCAGGGAGTTGATCAGCAGAAAGTGTAGTGGGTTTTAATTTTTTGATCAAGGTACGGATAAGTGAAGTGGTGACTGGTTGGAAGCTGAACGTGAGTAGGTTTCTAGGGGTGCTACTTTCAGGACCAGGGGAGCTAGGAGGTAGTTGGCTAGCTAGGGCTTGAATTGTCTCAGTAAAGAATTGGTTAAAACTATCAGAAACATCTTCAGGGGTTTTATCAATAGTAGCAGCAGGGATTGGGGTTGAAGTTTGTCCAGGATGTAGTAGATTATTTAAACCTGCCCAAAACTTCTGAGGGTTATTTTGATTTACTGTCTGTAAATTACAGTAGTATTGTTTTTTGTCTTGTAAAATTGCTTTTTGGTTTCGTTCCTAGATTGCCTGTATTTAATGTGATCTTGAGGGTCTTTAGAAGAACGCCATAAAGCCCATGCTTTGTTTCTAAGGGTAATTTTGAGTTTAGACTCTATAGAAAGCCATGGTGTAGTTTTTGCCTTGGTTCTCTTTGAACGAACAGGTGCATGCAAATCAAGGATCTCAAGGAATTTGTTGTTAAAGTATGCTACTGCTTCCTCTAAGGGGAGGTGTTTTAGAATAGACCAATTACATGAGCTTCGTTCTTGCTGGAATTTGGCAGAGTCAAAGTTTTTATTGTTTCTAACCTTTCTGAGTAAGGGTTGTTGGGAATTAATGGTTTTGTGCTTAATTACATATGTGAGAAGGTGATCGCTTAGGCCATTAAGGAGGGTACCAGAGGTGTACAGTTGGGGGTGACTGTTTATGAGTACACAGT
>NC_056747.1:1305664856-1305701773 GCF_019279795.1 Protopterus annectens
TTATTTAGTGTATTATCAACTCTACAGGGCACTGACGGCAGCACAGCTACTGACTATAAAACCTTCTTTAGTGTATTATCAACTCTACAGGGCACTGACGGCAGCACAGCTACTGACTATAAAACCTTCTTTAGTGTATTATCAACTCTACAGGGCACTGACGACAGCACAGCTACTGACTATAAAACCTTCTTTAGTGTATTATCAACTCTACAGGGCACTGACAGCAGCACAGCTACTGACTATAAAACCTTCTTTAGTGTATTATCAACTCTACAGGGCACTGACGGCAGCACAGCTACTGACTATAAAACCTTCTTTAGTGTATTATCAACTCTACAGGGCACTGAATGCAGCACAGCTACTGACTATAAAACCTTCTTTAGTGTATTATCAACTCTACAGGGCACTGAATGCAGCACAGCTACTGACTATAAAACCTTCTTTAGTGTATTATCAACTCTACAGGCACTGACGGCAGCACAGCTACTGACTATAAAACCTTCTTTAGTGTATTATCAACTCTACAGGGCACTGAATGCAGCACAGCTACTGACTATAAAACCTTCTTTAGTGTATTATCAACTCTACAGGGCACTGAATGCAGCACAGCTACTGACTATAAAACCTTCTTTAGTGTATTATCAACTCTACAGGGCACTGAATGCAGCACAGCTACTGACTATAAAACCTTCTTTAGTGTATTATCAACTCTACAGGGCACTGACGGCAGCACAGCTACTGACTATAAAACCTTCTTTAGTGTATTATCAACTCTACAGGGCACTGATGGCAGCACAGCTACTGACTATAAAACCTTCTTTAGTGTATTATCAACTCTACAGGGCACTGACGGCAGCACAGCTACTGACTATAAAACCTTCTTTAGTGTATTATCAACTCTACAGAGCACTGAATGCAGCACAGCTACTGACTATAAAACCTTCTTTAGTGTATTATCAACTCTACAGGGCACTGACGGCAGCACAGCTACTGACTATAAAACCTTCTTTAGTGTATTATCAACTCTACAGAGCACTGAATGCAGCACAGCTACTGACTATAAAACCTTCTTTAGTGTATTATCAACTCTACAGGGCACTGACGGCAGCACAGCTACTGACTATAAAACCTTCTTTAGTGTATTATCAACTCTACAGGGCACTGACGGCAGCACAGCTACTGACTATAAAACCTTCTTTAGTGTATTATCAACTCTACAGGGCACTGACGGCAGCACAGCTACTGACTATAAAACCTTCTTTAGTGTATTATCAACTCTACAGGGCACTGAATGCAGCACAGCTACTGACTATAAAACCTTCTTTAGTGTATTATCAACTCTACAGGGCACTGACAGCAGCACAGCTACTGACTATAAAACCTTCTTTAGTGTATTATCAACTCTACAGGGCACTGAATGCAGCACAGCTACTGACTATAAAACCTTCTTTAGTGTATTATCAACTCTACAGGGCACTGACGGCAGCACAGCTACTGACTATAAAACCTTCTTTAGTGTATTATCAACTCTACAGGGCACTGACGGCAGCACAGCTACTGACTATAAAACCTTCTTTAGTGTATTATCAACTCTACAGGGCACTGACGGCAGCACAGCTACTGACTATAAAACCTTCTTTAGTGTATTATCAACTCTACAGGGCACTGACGGCAGCACAGCTACTGACTATAAAACCTTCTTTAGTGTATTATCAACTCTACAGGGCACTGAATGCAGCACAGCTACTGACTATAAAACCTTCTTTAGTGTATTATCAACTCTACAGGGCACTGACGGCAGCACAGCTACTGACTATAAAACCTTCTTTAGTGTATTATCAACTCTACAGGGCACTGAATGCAGCAAAGCTAGTGACTATATATCCTTTTTTAGTGTATTATCAACTCTACAGGGCATTGACAGCAGCACAGCTACTGACTATAAAATCTTCTTTAGTGTATTATCAACTCTACAGGGCACTGACGGCAGCACAGCTACTGACTATAAAACCTTCTTTAGTGTATTATCAACTCTACAGGGCACTGACAACAGCACAGCTACTGACTATAAAACCTTCTTTAGTGTATTATCAGCTCTACAGGGCACTGACGGCAGCACAGCTACTGACTATAAAACCTTCTTTAGTGTATTATCAACTCTACAGGGCACTGACGGCAGCACAGCTACTGACTATAAAACCTTCTTTAGTGTATTATCAACTCTACAGGGCACTGAATGCAGCACAGCTACTGACTATAAAACCTTCTTTAGTGTATTATCAACTCTACAGGGCACTGACAGCAGCACAGCTACTGACTATAAAACCTTCTTTAGTGTATTATCAACTCTACAGGGCACTGACGGCAGCACAGCTACTGACTATAAAACCTTCTTTAGTGTATTATCAACTCTACAGGGCACTGACGGCAGCACAGCTACTGACTATAAAACCTTCTTTAGTGTATTATCAACTCTACAGGGCACTGACGGCAGCACAGCTACTGACTATAAAACCTTCTTTAGTGTATTATCAACTCTACAGGGCACTGACGGCAGCACAGCTACTGACTATAAAACCTTCTTTAGTGTATTATCAACTCTACAGGGCACTGACGGCAGCACAGCTACTGACTATAAAACCTTCTTTAGTGTATTATCAACTCTACAGGGCACTGACAGCAGCACAGCTACTGACTATAAAACCTTCTTTAGTGTATTATCAACTCTACAGGGCACTGACAGCAGCACAGCTACTGACTATAAAACCTTCTTTAGTGTATTATCAACTCTACAGGGCACTGAATGCAGCACAGCTACTGACTATAAAACCTTCTTTAGTGTATTATCAACTCTACAGGGCACTGACGGCAGCACAGCTACTGACTATAAAACCTTCTTTAGTGTATTATCAACTCTACAGGGCACTGACGGCAGCACAGCTACTGACTATAAAACCTTCTTTAGTGTATTATCAACTCTACAGGGCACTGACGGCAGCACAGCTACTGACTATAAAACCTTCTTTAGTGTATTATCAACTCTACAGGGCACTGACGGCAGCACAGCTACTGACTATAAAACCTTCTTTAGTGTATTATCAACTCTACAGGGCACTGAATGCAGCACAGCTACTGACTATAAATCCTTCTTTAGTGTATTATCAACTCTACAGGGCACTGACGGCAGCACAGCTACTGACTATAAAACCTTCTTTAGTGTATTATCAACTCTACAGGGCACTGACGGCAGCACAGCTACTGACTATAAAACCTTCTTTAGTGTATTATCAACTCTACAGGGCACTGAATGCAGCACAGCTACTGACTATAAAACCTTCTTTAGTGTATTATCAACTCTACAGGGCACTGACGGCAGCACAGCTACTGACTATAAAACCTTCTTTAGTGTATTATCAACTCTACAGGGCACTGACGGCAGCACAGCTACTGACTATAAAACCTTCTTTAGTGTATTATCAACTCTACAGGGCACTGACGGCAGCACAGCTACTGACTATAAATCCTTCTTTAGTGTATTATCAACTCTACAGGGCACTGAATGCAGCACAGCTACTGACTATAAAACCTTCTTTAGTGTATTATCAAGTCTACAGGGCACTGACAGCAGCACAGCCACTGACTATAAAACCTTCTTTAGTGTATTATCAACTCTACAGGGCACTGACGGCAGCACAGCTACTGACTATAAAACCTTCTTTAGTGTATTATCAACTCTACAGGGCACTGACGACAGCACAGCTACTGACTATAAAACCTTCTTTAGTGTATTATCAACTCTACAGGGCACTGACGGCAGCACAGCTACTGACTATAAAACCTTCTTTAGTGTATTATCAACTCTACAGGGCACTGACGGCAGCACAGCTACTGACTATAAAACCTTCTTTAGTGTATTATCAACTCTACAGGGCACTGACGGCAGCACAGCTACTGACTATAAAACCTTTAGTGTATTATCAACTCTACAGGGCACTGAATGCAGCACAGCTACTGACTATAAAACCTTCCTTAGTGTATTATGAACTCTACAGGGCACTGAATGCAGCACAGCTACTGACTATAAAACCTTCTTTAGTGTATTATCAACTCTACAGGGCACTGACGGCAGCACAGCTACTGACTATAAAACCTTCTTTAGTGTATTATCAACTCTACAGGGCACTGACGGCAGCACAGCTACTGACTATAAAACCTTCTTTAGTGTATTATCAACTCTACAGGGCACTGACGGCAGCACAGCTACTGACTATAAAACCTTCTTTAGTGTATTATCAACTCTACAGGGCACTGAATGCAGCACAGCTACTGACTATAAAACCTTCTTTAGTGTATTATCAACTCTACAGGGCACTGATGGCAGCACAGCTACTGACTATAAAACCTTCTTTAGTGTATTATCAACTCTACAGGGCACTGAATGCAGCACAGCTACTGACTATAAAACCTTCTTTAGTGTATTATCAACTCTACAGGGCACTGAATGCAGCACAGCTACTGACTATAAACCTTCTTTAGTGTATTATCAACTCTACAGGGCACTGACGGCAGCACAGCTACTGACTATAAAACCTTCTTTAGTGTATTATCAACTCTACAGGGCACTGACGGCAGCACAGCTACTGACTATAAAACCTTCTTTAGTGTATTATCAACTCTACAGAGCACTGAATGCAGCACAGCTACTGACTATAAAACCTTCTTTAGTGTATTATCAACTCTACAGGGCACTGAATGCAGCACAGCTACTGACTATAAAACCTTCTTTAGTGTATTATCAACTCTACAGGGCACTGATGGCAGCACAGCTACTGACTATAAACCTTCTTTAGTGTATTATCAACTCTACAGGGCACTGACGGCAGCACAGCTACTGACTATAAAACCTTCTTTAGTGTATTATCAACTCTACAGGGCACTGAATGCAGCACAGCTACTGACTATAAAACCTTCTTTAGTGTATTATCAACTCTACAGGGCACTGACGGCAGCACAGCTACTGACTATAAAACCTTCTTTAGTGTATTATCAACTCTACAGGGCACTGACGGCAGCACAGCTACTGACTATAAAACCTTCTTTAGTGTATTATCACCTCTACAGGGCACTGATGGCAGCACAGCTACTGACTATAAAACCTTCTTTAGTGTATTATCAACTCTACAGGGCACTGAATGCAGCACAGCTACTGACTATAAAACCTTCTTTAGTGTATTATCAACTCTACAGGGCATTGACGGCAGCACAGCTACTGACTATAAAACCTTTAGTGTATTATCAACTCTACAGGGCACTGACGGCAGCACAGCTACTGACTATAAAACCTTCTTTAGTGTATTATCATCTCTACAGGGCACTGACGGCAGCACAGCTACTGACTATAAAACCTTCTTTAGTGTATTATCAACTCTACAGGGCACTGAATGCAGCACAGCTACTGACTATAAAACCTTCTTTAGTGTATTATCAACTCTACAGGGCACTGAATGCAGCACAGCTACTGACTATAAAACCTTCTTTAGTGTATTATCAACTCTACAGGGCACTGACGGCAGCACAGCTACTGACTATAAAACCTTCTTTAGTGTATTATCACCTCTACAGGGCACTGATGGCAGCACAGCTACTGACTATAAAACCTTCTTTACTGTATTATCAACTCTCAGGGCCCTGACGGCAGCACAGCTACTGACTATAAAACCTTCTTTAATGTATTATCAACTCTACAGGGCACTGACGGCAGCACAGCTACTGACTATAAAACCTTCTTTAGTGTATTATCAACTCTACAGGGCACTGACAGCAACACAGCTACTGACTATAAAACCTTCTTTAGTGTATTATCAACTCTACAGGCACTGACGGCATCACAGCTACTGACTATAAAACCTTCTTTAGTGTATTTTAGTTATAGCAATAAAGGTGGAAAGGCTTAAGGAGAAGGTTGTGAGACACTGAAATATAAAACTGTTTTCTGTCCATGAAAACGTTACTAGCTTTCCTTCAAAGACAATCAGATTTTACCACTATTGGTGAAGCATTAAGAGCTCTCTTGCTGGAAAAGATACCAGGGTCTGAACAGGAGGACATAACTCATTCACCTTTGACTGGCATTCCTCCAAAGTCTTCACCTTCCTCTGAAAAATGCAATAATACTCTCTTCTTTGTCAGTCAAGATTCCCCACACATAAGCAGTCCTCACAAGGTGGAGACATTGGAATGGCAAATGTGCTTTGCAGACTATAGAAAAACTACTTCCCCATCACATATTTACAGAAGTATGAAACATATGCTTAATTGTATAACTACCTGAATAAATAACACTAAATAGTTCTCAAGATGTACAACTTACAGTGCAAATCTGAAAGAGCTTTCTTCAAAAACAGCTAAGGTTTCGCCTGATGTCATGCAACAGTCTATAAGTCACTTGTTTCTTTCTTTTTTCTGAAGTATCAAATACATATGAAGATGTGTTCATTTTCATAATTACTAACACAAAACTAGCAATATATCAGATGTGATATAAAAAGACATTTACAATGAATTGTTCTGTCACCCATCATGGCATATCATCCCATACTCCTCAATAACATGCTGGGTTCTCAGTTACGAAAATAAGAACATAAATATAAAAGATGAATAAGTGATGGAGTGATTAAATTATTAACTGCAATATATCCTAGATTAACACTTTTAGTGTCATTTTGTTAATAAGTCTCTGCATTTTCTAATATTTCCTATTATAAGCTGGTAAGTCACTTAGTAAAAGAAGCCAGATCCAAAAGAGTTCTGTACGCCGTACGCCATTAAGAGTTATGGATATAAACTGGAAGTGTACAAAAAGGCACTATAGGCTTGAGTGAGTTAGTATCAAGTCTTTCTCTGTTTTACTGCCATATCTTATCTTCCGTAATGCTTTAAGTACTCCCTTAAATGTTAACATTTCTTACTAAGGGTCGGTAACAGTGGTCACTAAAGTCAGCATTTGAATGTTAGGACTATCACTTTCTTTAATCACTTAATGTACTTTCACCCTTTTTGGTAAGTCTCTTCTCAATGACTTGCCCTCAGTAGCTGTACATCAAAGAGGGGAGACTGTGGAAGCTGATTGTTTCTGCAGTTAGAGTAATCATAGATACTGCAAGCAATTAAAAGGGAACACTTCTCTGTGCTCGTCCTTGCATTGCTAGGATCTGTGCATGTAATTACATACATCCTTACACCACATTTACATTCTCTACACTTAGTGCATATTGTGGTGTTCAGGAATGCTAATGATTTCAGACATCATTTGCATACTCACAGTGCTCACAGAACTGACTCTGCACTATAGAAAGGTAAAAATGCAGCTAACGTCCTTGTATTGTACTGTACATACTGTATAGATCCAGAGCTTGACACTGCTAAAAATAAATAACTAAATAAAATATGTTTGGCAAATTATCCATTTTCTGCACTGTTACATTGTCAAGATATGTTACTTCTTAAATAATGCTTTTAGTTTAACATTAAAATGTGAAATGTACTAAATGTTAAAAAGCATTTTTTATCTTAATTTTTTCTTTTATCCCTTTTGTGTGGCATAGCCATGTCTACATTACAAAATGTATACTACAGAATGTTACATGACCTATCTTTAGTTTGTATTTCATTTGATGTTTGCACAGTTATTGCAGACAAATGTATTCCAACTTTGTAAGAAGGTCTGACACAGTGTTAGCAGAAAAAGAAAAATGCATTCAGTTTGTGTATTTCTACCTGACAGACCTCGACAGCAGTGGATATGGCAGTTATAATAAATTTTGACTGCACTTCTACTGCTATATTTGTAATTGTTAATGCTGCAATGTACTACACAGTTATAATAAATTTTGACTGCACTTCTACTGCTATATTTGTAATTGTTAATGCTGCAATGTACTACACAGTTATAATAAATTTTGACTGCACTTCTACTGCTATATTTGTAATTGTTAATGCTGCAATGTACTACACAGTTATAATACATTTTGACTGCACTTCTACTGCTATATTTGTAATTGTTAATGCTGCAATGTACTACACAGTTATATATTTGTAATTGTTAATGCTGTAATGTACTACACAGTTATAATACATTTTGACTGCACTTCTACTGCTATATTTCTAATTGTTAATGCTGCAATGTACTACACAGTTATAATACATTTTGACTGCACTTCTACTGCTATATTTGTAATTGTTAATGCTGCAATGTACTACACAGTTATAATACATTTTGACTGCACTTCTACTGCTATATTTTTAATTGTTAATGCTGCAATGTACTACACAGTTACGCCTGTGTTATCTCCATTATACTCTTCTACTGCTATATTTGTAATTGTTAATGCTGCAATGTACTACACAGTTATAATACATTTTGACTGCACTTCTACTGCTATATTTGTAATTGTTAATGCTGCAATGTACTACACAGTTATAATACATTTTGACTGCACTTCTACTGCTATATTTGTAATTGTTAATGCTGCAATGTACTACACAGTTATAATACATTTTGACTGCACTTCTACTGCTATATATTTAATTGTTAATGCTGCAATGTACTACACAGTTATAATACATTTTGACTGCACTTCTACTGCTATATTTTTAGTTGTTAATGCTGCAATGTACTACACAGTTATAATACATTTTGACTGCATTTCTACTGCTATATTTGTAATTGTTAATGCTGCAATGTACTACACAGTTATAATACATTTTGACTGCACTTCTACTGCTATATTTGTAATTGTTAATGCTGCAATGTACTACACAGTTAAGCCTGTGTTATCTCCATTACAGAAGTGTTATAGATTGGTATTATTTGATTTTGAAAACTTTATTTGGGGGGGGGCAGCTTGGGTGTAGTTACAGGGAGCAGTTAACTTTATATTGTTTGTGTACATGTTGAAAGCATGCAGTCACACATAACTGAGCTCATAACAATACTGTCTGTGCATTATATGTATAATTATGTGTCTGTTTTCATACAGGGATATGGCATCCAAGAAGATATCTGTACCCTGCAAGCCACCATACAGTGGTGCAGAAAATGAGGTAATTATCCAGGCCTTACATTGCCATGGAGCTTTTCTGTTAAGGAGAGTTAGAGGTGACCAATCTTCCCGAGACAGGACATGGCAGCAAGTGGTCATTGACACCAATGCTGTCAGACGGCATGGGAGAACCTACTCTCAGATACGACACCAGGCAGTGACATAATAACCTCTGCCCACTATAGGGCAGCTGCAATTAACCAGGAACAGGTGGCTACAGAGGAGTGGTCCTGTTACCAAACCACCACCAACCGAAACAGAGGGGTTCCTGTCCACTGTCAAAGATCCAGACAGCTCAACAAAGGGTTCCCACTGAATCCTTGATGTTGGTATAGATGTGCTCTGCTTAGGGTCATATACATATTTCCATATGAGAGTGAGTTATCAAGTATCACTGTTATATATCCCTTTTGGTAAAAACTCTGTACCCATGAGCTACCATATAGGCGGTAGTCTACTTAACACCGAAAGTGTGATAAGAGACCTTGGGACACAGGTGGACAGTAGTCTCTCCTTTGATAATCACATCGCCACAGTAGTCAGGAAATCCTTCTATGTGGCACACCTCATCACAAAAGGTTTCTCATCCAGGAAAAAAGAGGTCATTGTTCCCCTCTACTCGTCACTCATTAGACTCATTATAGAATACAATGCCCCTTTTGGTGTGTACCTCACAAGACATCTACAACAACTGGAAAGGCCGCAGAAATACCTCACAAAGAGGATTACCAGCCTCAAACAGATGCCCTATGCAGACCGTCTCAAAAAACTGCAGCTTTACTCCGTCGCATATTGCCTACTCAGAGGCAATCTCTGCCAAACACACAAAGCTATGTCAAACATAGAGCTTTTGGATATGCTCCACTTAAAGAAATCCCAATCCCTCCGAGCTACATGCGCTAGGGACCTAAATCTTGTCACCACAAGAAACAGAACATGCTGGAGAGATAGATTCCTGTCCCAGAGACTTCCCATACTCTGGAACAAACTACCTTATCTATATCAAACAAAGCTCCTCATTAGCACTCTTCAAGAAAAATCTTGATGATTGGAAGGAAGATAGGAAATTCACCCCGGGGATCACTTCTATGGCTCTGCTTGACAGTGGCACAGGAAAATAATTTTCTTGGGTGGCGAAAGGCAGGGTACCTTTTGGCTAGGCTTATATAGGCCCTAGGGCCAATAGCCTAGTACCTACCTATGAACCTGTATACACACATGGAGAAAGAGAGAGAGAGAGAGAGATAACTGTGGGTTAGACTACACTCACACAGAAATATTGCAGGTTGTTTTGGGGGTGAGAAGGGAGGGAATCCAACTATCCAACTGTTCAGTACATTTTTGTATGAAAACATTTTAATCTGTCTTTATGAAGGGTATTGTTCTCTTTTTCTTATTTTATTTGCATTGTGATACCTAGCAGACTTTCGTTCCAGTTTCCTCACGTACAGTCACTTCTGGATTGTAGGCTGCTAGCCCATCTGCACATCATAAGCAAATGTGGTTATTGTCATTACTGTATATAAGGCATAATTCAGGCCTATATGAGAGCAGAGTTTGTGTTGTTTTAGCATCTGTTAAAGTTTAACGCACCTTTCATATAAGGAAAATATGTGATCAATATTACCCCCCATTTTTCTGTTTGTTGTATTCATAGCTTGTTAACACAGATGATCCTGAGAGTGGCACTGTAGAATTCCAACCACCTGATGTCGGAGCAGCCTCTGATGATGATGGGGGTGATGAAGAGGCACAGTCGGGGGATGTAAAGGATCAGTCTGACACTGAGGTTGTGGCTCCCACATCCCCTGCCCATATTTTGGACACCGTGCTTATTTTATTTATTTAATATTTGTTGACCAGGAAAGTCCAACTAGTACAGAGCCTATTTTCAGCAGAAGCACAGGGAGAAATGCTCCAGATGCATGTCTTTGGAACGTGGGAGGAAACTGGAGCACCTGAAGGAAACTCATGCAACTGCAGGGAGGACACAAAGACTCCGCAAAGAAGGTACCCCAGCCGAGAACTGAACTCGAGGACCTGTTGTTCTGTGGTGACAATGTTAACCACTGCACCACCCAGTAATACTTATGACACAGAGTCCTATGATATAGGACAAGTTGAAGGTGACACAGTTGATTAGGGTAGTGTCGTTACTTTGATTGCAAAGCGAGTTACTTCTGGCAGCCATCGTGAGGGCATGGAGCTTCACAGGAGGGTTGATAGGGGTGCTCATGCTGTCCACCCTCCTCTTGATGCTGGTACATCATTACATGCCACCAGACATATCTGTAGGGACGTAGTGGAGGCACAGACATGTTACAACACAGCCTCGGAAGACATAGTATGACTACTAGATGTTGTGCATTCTGATGTAAGTGACTCCCTGAATCTTGTGGACAACTCCTTAGACAGGATGAATAACACAAATGGATCAGGCAGTGTTTGTGATGGAATGTCTGTTAGGAGAGAGTGTGTATCCACATGGCCAGAGAGTCACTACATTTTCTGGGGTTAGCAGATGTGGCCATGCAAGATCCCACTCCCATAATGACACTACATCTACTACTTCATCAGTGATTGTGATTTCCACACCAAGACATGATTGGCCATGGGGTCATGATCCTGGACAAAGTCTTGAGGAGAGCTCATCCAGCAGACATCACTGACATGCAGGTAGCACCCTGACTTCTAGTCAGGGCCATGGAAGTAGCAGAGCAACTCCTGGCAGAGGTGGTTCTTGCGGTCAGGGGGCAAGTCCTTATACCATGACCATAAAAGAAAATTGTATAACACTTATTAAATTACTTTTCATACTATACACATAGCTTTCATTCTAAGAATACTACTAATAGAAACTGTTTCATTCGACTCATATTTGCCCATGGCATTGGTCTTTAATTGCCACATAGGCTCTTTCATCTCTAAACAATCCTTCCATTCCCCCCATATCATTTTCAACACTGTCAGCAATATAAAATGTAAAACTGCACCCATTCATTTCCCTAATATGTTTATATAGGGCATTTCAAGCATCCTTCTTTTTAATGTCATAGGTGTGTTGATAGATTCTGGCTCTAAATGCTTTTTCTCTTTTTCCTACATAGAAACATGGACATTTGGTACACTGCGCAATGTATACTACCTTACTTCTAGAACACTGATAGCTTTGGTTTAAACAAAAGTCCCCATACCCATAAATAAAAAATGTTCATCCTTCCTGAATATAACAACATTGTTTACAAAAGCCAGTATTAGTAATTAAATAAGTGTTGCATAACTTTCTTTTATGGTCATGGTACAGGGACTTAAATGAATTACTAGGTTCAGTGTATATTTTTAGCAAACCCATGAGAAGTTGTTAATATACATATTTTTAAATATGACTGTTCTTTTAAAAAGAAAGGTGGTTAATCAATTAATTAATGGGGGACTGGAGGGTTTTTATTGTTATATAGATTGTTTAATGCTGGTGTTCTTTATTCTGATGAAGTCCCATTTTACCAGGATGAAAATGCTTAACTTATCCTTTTACTTGGTTTTATGTTCAAGAGAGTTCATGCATTGCACTTTGTGCATTTTTTGATAAGTTGAATAAAAAACATGATTTTGGTGTGCTCCTGGCTAATGTCTTCTGTTCCTGATTTTTGGCCTTATAAACGACACATAAACTGATGAGGCTACAGTTTTGTGGTTGGTATTAGGCTCCTTTTATGGAGTGGCATCACCAGTGCTGCTCACCATATTTCTGAGACTGAGTCTGCAGCCAGGCTCAGGTTAAACAGCTTATGGAGAGGTGCCATCAGGGCATGTTTAGTACTATCTGACAAACACCCCAGAATATTATCTGATCCAATGGAAGAAGTGTTCTTAGTTCTGGAAAGCACTTTCAGTGCATGTTCTTTCCTGATAAGGGATTTGAGAGATACAGGATCATAAGGCTTTGTATTTTCATCTCAGGAGTGAAGTTTGCACTAAATTTATTTGTTATTATATTTTTCATAGGTTGTTACTAGGCTAATGACCATTAGGGCCCTTACAAAGTCAAGTCATGCACCCTAAATCATTTGGGTCCTGAATATCATGGGCATCTATATGGGGGGACCTGTTAGTAGGGAGGTAACTAAGGATTTGTAGGGGATGTTAGATAGGATAATACTTTGGTGACCTCTCTCCATAAGGGTTATGAGGACCAGAACAGGGTAAATTTATGATTCCCCATCCAGTCATCAAGGTTTCATTTGAACTCTGTTTTACAGGGATAAGGAGTCCATTCTACAGTGTGACGATCCTTTGGGACACATATCTGTCTCTCCAGAATGTTCTGTTTATGTCACAAGCAAAGTTCAGATCCCTGGATCTAGTGTTTCTGGTGCTGTTTGTTTTGCACATGTGCAACATATCCAGCAGGGTGTGAGGAACCCTGTATGCCAGGCAAAGATCCCCTCTCAGCAGCTAGTAGGAGACTGAATATAGCGACAGAGCCTGTAGGCAATCAGTGCAAGACAGGGTATTCATGCCATGAATTCTCTTGGTGAGAAACCTTTGTGGGAGTTCTATCTGTTCCAAGTGTCTGGTTAGATACATGCCAAAAGGGGCATTGTATGTATTCAAAGATAGGTCTGTTAAGGGCCACTTAGAGAGGTACTATAACTCCTTGAACCTGGATGCCATGCCTTGGGTATAAATTGGGAGACAAAGAAAGATTTTCTTATCATCTTAGTTATGTGTTGGTCAAAGGCCAGATTGCTGTTTACATGTTTTCAGATCCTGTACTACTTGGTCAACTCATATGAGCATTTTATCATAATTAACTTGGACTGAAGCTTTCCCAAAGGGCATTATAATGCATTTTTTCTCAGTGAGTTTTAAGTCATGGCTTTAGCACCAGTCATTTGTCTGTGTTAAACCCACTTGAAAGACGGTGGTGTCTTTTTGGGAGTCTGTGAGCCAGAGGCCTTGAACATTAGCCTTGACTTCCTAGATGTAGATGCCAAACATAAGCAGGCCCAGTATGGAGCCCACGAGTTCTCCGCTGGTGACCGGTTTCTTGGTGGGTGGTCTCACCATTCCTGGGTTCTGTCTATGAGCCAACCAGCAATCCAGGGAGTTATGTAAGGATTTACGCATAGCTCAGAGAGCTTGTCAACAATGCCTGAGTGGGGTATTATATCAAATGCCTTAACCAGGTCAATATATGCAGTATTCACATTCTCCAATGTGTCACAATAGGTTTTGTTATTTAGTATGAGTTCTGTATATGGTTTGTCTAACATAACTAAAGATGGATTTGTAATTTCTCTTGGCTTCAGATGTAAACCTAAGTTCCTAGGCTGATGCTGTAGATCTGATATATATATATATATATATATATATATATATATATATATATATATATATATATATATATATATATATTTCATTATTAATAGAATTCCTAACATTTTCTTTTACTGGGGGTGGGATTTAGATCCACTGCATACACTAAAGAGTTTTTTTTTACTTTTATTATATACTTTATTTATGTTGGTAGACCACCAGGATGGTTTGCTTTTAAATTTTGCATTGTATTTGGATTTAGATGGGACTGCTAGTTCTATACATTTATTTATGTGGGTACAAAACGTGTTTGTGATTCTATCTGCTAAAGTGATGTTTTGGTTAATGTTGATAAGTGAATTCCAGCCTTTGCTTTTTGATATACTTGTTTTGGGAGATTTAGATAGTTTGAGGGAGAGCATTACTAGTTTATGATAAGACTTAATCGGACAGGGAGTTATCGGTGGAGTTGTACATGATGGCACTACATTTATAAGTAACATGTCAAGAGTATTTTGCCCTGCAGTTGGGCTACTAACAATCTGAGCCATTGAGTTTTTATATATTAAACCTAACATCCTCTGCGCATATCCTGTGTTGGAGGTGTAGGTACTCCAGTCAACTAATGGGTAGTTAAAAGTTTCTCAGAATGGAGGTCTTATTTATGGGGAGCTCATTCATGATGCTCAAGAACTTGACATGGATGGTGTCCTGTAGGAAGCAATAAACTAATAGTTAATTTTGTTTAATGTGATTTGGAGTTCAAGCAGTTCCATGTGGGGGTTTCCGGGAGTCTGTCTTGAGATGATACAATCTCAGACAAATATGGACATACTACCATAGCTGTTATTTGGACTGAGGGCATGGTAGGTGTCAAACCCAGATATGGAGAGAATGCTTTCTGGTCATTTAAACTATTTCTCAGTGACTACATATGTATGGATCCCTTCTGAATGCAGGAGTGCCTCAAGGTTAGACAACTTGTTATTTAAACTGATGGCACTGATCAGAGCCATTTTAATTTGAGCAGGTTTTTATTTTGGCATTGATCAGAGCCATTTTAATTTGAGCGTGTTTTGTTTTGATTTTGACATTGATCAGAGTCCATTGGCATTGATCACAGACATTTTAATTTGAGCATGTTTTGATTTTGATGCATTTGCAATCTAGAAATTGCATTAATTGAAAAGTCACTATAGGGACAGCAAGGTGATTTTAAGTGCTTTAGCCGGTATACAGAAGACTTTGAATGACAGATGCAGACCATCCTTCGCAAAGGAACTAGGACTATCAAACATCTCATTTAATGCTGACAAATGCTGGCTCCCCCTAGAATGACACCAGCTATTTAGGCAATTATTGAAGTCAGTCTTCTTTTCTTTGTATCTAGTCATCATTCATAGATTAGAGAGGATGCAGAGACAGCTTGTATATGTCTCTGTGCATCTCCTGCAGATTTTTTGTCCCAAATCATTTACCCTCACATATACAATAATGCTACTGTAGTCATATTTGTATGGTGTAAGAATTCTAAGGGCCATTGAGACATCTGAGATCTTGGCACTTGAAAGACAGCTCACCATCACCTTCTCTTTGACCAGCCTAGTAATAGGAAAATCTGTGTCTCGTGATGGAGTCTGCAATCATTAAAACATTGTTATTCTTGTCTGTGCAGTGGTCTGGTGTACTGGAATTGAGGCCCTTTGTCTCAAAGTGACTGTTAAAACTGAAATACTATGTGATCCAATGTTTAATTTTGATTTTGACTTAATCCTTATGTGTCTAGTAGACTTAGGTAAGGATTTCTTTACAGTGTCAGCATATGATATGACATTATGTGTGAGTGCTTTATTTGTGAGACTGAGGCCACCATATCTGTTAAACATTTGCACCTGTCACAAACAGAATTATCTGTGTTTAGTAAGAGTTCATTATTTATGAGCATAAGGTGATTTCTACACTGCTTCAGGATATTTAATGATATGAGTTTGGCATCAGAAAGTAGACATTTTGCCCATTAACAAGTAAAACTTACTTGGATGTAGAGAGAGTTGGTTTATTGAGCTAGTTATCAGTTTAGTGGTGGATTCATAGGTTCATAGGTAGGTACTAGGCTATCGGCCCTGGGGCCTATACAAGCCCACCCAAAAAGGTACCCTGGCTTTTGCCACCCAAGAAAATTATTTTCCTGTGCCACTGTCGAGCAGAGCCACAGAGGTGATCCCCGGGGTGAATTTCCTATTTCCCATCCAGTCATCAAGATTTTTCTTGAAGAGTGCTAATGAGGAGCTTTGTTTGATATAGATAGGTAGTTTATTCCAGAGTATGGGAAGTCTCTGGGACAGGAATCTATCCCTCCAGCATGTTCTGTTTATTGTGCTGACAAGGTTTAGGTCCCTAGAGCATGTAGCTCAGAGGGACTGGGATTTCTTTAAGTGGAGCATGTCCAACAGCTCTGGATTTGACATAGCTTTGTATGTTAGGCAGAGATTGCCTCTGAGTAGGCGATATGCAGCAGAGTAAAGCTGGAGTATTTTGAGACGGTCTGCATAGGGCATCTGTTTGAGGCTGGTAATCCTCTTTGTGAGGTATTTCTGCAGCCTTTCCAGTTGTTGTAGATGTCTTGTGAGGTACATACCAAAAGGGCGTTGTACTCTATAATGGGTCTAATGAGTGATGAGTAGAGGGGAACAATTACCTCTTTTTTATCTGGATGAGAAACCTTTTGTGATGAGGTGTGCCAAGTAGAAGGATTTCCTGACTACTGTGGCAATGTGATTATCAAAGGAGAGATTACTATCCACCTGTGTCCCAAGGTCTCTTGTCACACTTTCGGTGTCCACCTATGTTGCAGTTCATGGGTACAGAGTTTTTACCAAAGGGGATGACAATGCACTTTTTGGCATTGAGCTTGAGGCCATGGCTTTGACACCAGGCATCTGTCTCAGTGAGGCCCTTTTGTAGGATGTCCACATCGTTAGGAGTTTTGATTATGGCTCCTAGTTTGCAGTCATCTGTGAACTTCGTTAGCCAAAGACCTTCTGTGTTAGCCTGTACTTCAGAGAAGTAGATACCAAACAGAAGAGGACCCAGGACTGAACCCTGTGGTACTTTATTTGTCATTGGTCTGAAGTCGGATTTGGAGTCTGCTACTTTCACAGTGTGGGTTCTGTCAGTGAGCCAGTTGGAAACCCAGCCATAGGGATTTATACCTAGTTTAGTGAGTTTATCTATAATTCCAGAGTGGGGGATGGTGTTGAAAGCCTTGGCAAGATCTAGATAGGCTGTGCGAACCACCTTACCCTTGTCTACGGCTTTGGTGACTGCTTCAAAGAAGTCTATCAGGTTTAGGAGACATGATCTGCCTTTTACAAATCCGAACTGGGTGAGGTCCAGAATTTGGAGATTACCAATGTCTTTGTTTATAAGTTCCATGATGATACGTTCCATGGCCTTGCAGACCAGGCTCATCAGGCTAATTGGGTGGTAGTTCCCGGGGGTCCGTGGTGGCTCCCCCCCTTGTGGAGTGGGATAACCATTGCTGTGTGCCATTCAGCAGGCACAAAGCCTGAGGTGAGGCAATGACTGAACATGGTACTTGGGTGGGGTGCCAGTTCATTCTGTAGTTCATGTAGAACGCAGCCTGGGATGTTGTCTGGTCCCATGGATGCTGTGTTCTTGGCTTTGGAGAGTGTGGTTTTTACCTGTGCAGCCGTGATTACAGGAACTTTGCATTCTTCCGGTATAGAGATGGGCTCTTTAGGGGGTGAGAGGAGGGTAAAGTTAGCACTGAACCTATCTGCCAGGATGTTGGCAATATCAGTTGGGTCTGTATATTTAGTGCCATTGTGATGTAACTCAGAGCAGATCTGAGTGTTGCCATTGAGATTCTTGATATAGCTATAGAATGCTTTGTGGTAGTCTTTACAATCAGTGGCAATTTTGTTTTCATAACTAGCTTTGGAGGATTTTATCAGGGATCGCAGCTTTTTACTGAGGCTGACCAGGGAGCTCCTCCACTCATGGGAATTTACTCTCTTTTGCAACAGTTTCTTCCTTCTGTTGTACAGTTTGTTTATGGCAGGGGACCACCAGATTGGCTTCCTTTTTTTTTTTGGAGGATAGCGTCTTGGTTCTGTTTGGGATAGCACGATACATGCACTCACATAAGTGCTTATAAAGTGCAATTGTGTAGGATTCAGTAGTATAACTGTATCATCTGCATGGGTGTCATGAAGTTCACCAATTCTGTCTTAAAAAGCATGAAGTTGGCTTTGGAGAAATTTTTTACCATGGTTTCCTTAATGGGGGTGGGGCAGGATGTGGATATCTAGGGTAATTAGCTTATGGTCAGATCGGACCAATGAGGCGTTGACTTCAGGTGTTGAACACCGGTCACTCATGTTGGTAATGACTAGATCTAGGATATTGTTGCCCCTGGTGGGGGGTGTGGATATGTTGATCCAGGGCATTGGAGTTTATGAATTCCAGAAAGCTTTGAGTGAAGGAGTTGGTACATGAGTAGTTTTCCCAGTTAATGGTGGGGTAGTTGAAATTGCCCATTATTAGGGTGTTTGGTTGGACCCTAATATTTTCCAGTACATCAAGAAAAGAGGAGTGGGAATCCTGGGGCATGGTGGGTGATCTGTAGCAAGCTACAATTTGGATTTCAGTTTTGCCCAGAGTTAGTTGCACTTGGATAACCTCGGCTGCATTATGCTGAGCAACTAGCCTGAAGGTGTGGATATCCTTAATGAATATGGACACACCTCCGCCTTTGGTGTTCCGGTCCAGGTTACATGGCCAAAAAGTGTGGATGAGTTATAGCCTGGTAGTGCAGGGGTGCTCTCTGGAGCCTTGAACCAGATCTTAGTCACTGCACAGATATCAATGTTCTCCATTTTAAGGAGTGCCTCGAGTGAGTGCATTTTGAGATTTAGACTTCTAGCATTGAGTAGCATCACCCACAGTTTTTGTTTGCCTGTTCCTGTTACAGTGGTGAATTTTTCATTTGAACCTTGCCTAAAAAGGCACTATAGGGGCGGCAAGAACTTTAGCCAGTATCCGGAATCCCAGGGGTGACAGGTGCAGGCCATCTCTGGCAAAGCATCGTGGTCTGTCGACCATGTCATCCCAGGCAGACAGATACTGGATCCCTTTAGAATGGCACCAGAAGCTTAGCCAATTGTTGAAGTCAATCATTTAGTCCCTGTACTGCGGCATCATTCTGGGTGATGGCAGAATGGTACTTCGGGCTAGGGTCATACCTGCCTGGGCTACAAGATCAGAGAGCTCTTCCATGTTTCTTTTTATGTAGTCCAGGGAGGTACATCTCAGGTTGTTCACACCAACATGGACAATGACAGAGTCATATTTGTACTTGTTTTGGAGTGACCTGAGTGCGTGAGTTATGTGGCGGATCCTGGCACCCAACAGGCAGCTGACAGTAACCTTCTCCTTGTTTAGCTTGGTGAGTGGGACATCAGTGTGCCTGACTAAAGAGTCACCTATGACTAGTGTGTTGGGTACGTTGTTTTGCCTTATTGGCTGTGGTTGAGTGGCACACTGAGTCTGTGGGCTATGTGTCATTTGGGTTGTGTTGGGGGGTGGAGGTTGCTTGCATTTCTGCTTTGGAGGTCTCTGTTGCTTGAGCAGATTATTATTGAGAGCCTCTGCAAATGTTTTTACATTTTTCTATGTGTGGATTTTGGTGGTGTAGATTTAGTGAGACTGCAGGGGTGCTCTCTGGAGCCTTGAACCAGATCTTAGTCACTGCACAGATATCAATGTTCTCCATTTTTTTTTGCCTGCCTGATGTGATGAGTGTGGTGTGGTGCAAGTGTTTACCTTCTCCTCTTGACTGTCAAGTTCAGTCTTGATAGGAGAGAGCTTTACCTCCAGTTTGGCTAGATAAGTGCATCTCTCACAGGTTGTAGTGTTGGGTGGTAGGTGGAAAGGGTTGTCTGTGTACATGAGGCAATTTCTACATTGCCCCAAGATGCCCAGATTCATCAGATAGACAGGAGAGAACACTGGGAGCTGACCCTTGGACATGCCTGAATAAAAAAATATTTTCCTCTAGATAAGTGAGGAAAGTGAGTACAAGAGCTGTGTTTCTCTAAGCAAGTGAGGAAAGTAAGTACCAAAACCGTTTTCTTCTAGGTAATGAGGAAGGTTGAGTGCTGTAGTAATTAGTAGGTTATTTAGTGCTTACAAGTTCTGAACAAGTGCTGATCATGAATAAGCAAATTCAAGTGCTAAAACTAAGAATCTGTATCTGGACTAAACTAGTTACAAGAAAGGGGGAAACAAGTGCAAATGTGGGCTTTTAAATCAGAAAGTTGAGAGAGATGGAAAAACTGCCCAAATGGCCAGTAACTACATTTTTTGGGCCAGAACCACTCCTTATGTGGTAGATAGGTTACCTAGTGCTTACCACTCCCACTGATAAGCTACATATGGGTAATATAGTTACATATGAATGCCTAATTAGGTAAATATGTAACTTTGGTTTAAATGCATCTGTGAGAAGCAGAACCCAGCAACCTTACATAACAGTAGTGATGAACTTATATGTCACAATGTTGCAAAATGCAGCACCACTAGGGTCTCCTACAAGGAAACCTTTACTGTCTTGGGTATTTACTGGTTGGATTTGGATGAGTTGGTTATACTGGGAAAAGTTACAACTGAAAGTGCCTGCATCTATAGAGTGCATGTTTCAACCCCACTTCTCAAAGCACAGCTCAGTACAATATAAAATACACAGGAAAATGAAGAGCCAGTGAAAACCCACTAAAGCTCTAACCAGTAGTGTTCATCTTCCCAAAACTGCAGCAATTACCCTTCTGCCACTAGAATAACCACTAGAAACTATAGATGACTCATAAATCTGGAAAACTATGCTTGTTTGCTGCAACTCTGAAAAGTGACTAAAACACAGCAAATAAATACTAATTAATTCATTTAACGACACATAAAACACTTAAAAAGCAGTGAAAACTGTTAAATGATTTCAAGTAGTAGCTGCAAAACTTTAGAAAAATGACAAAAACATTAAAAGCTGATTTAAATAGCAAATCACAGCAAATTAAAAAACATTTCAAATGCAGCACAAACTGTAAAACTACTTTAAATTATGAATTGTAACTTCTTTCAAATTCAGAGTTAACACAGTCAAATGCAGAAATAAACACTGAAAATGTATATAATATCCCTTCCACTTTCCTGATGATACTGTAACCAGCTGTGGCTACCCCAGTGTACTATGATGGTTAACTCATGATAACATTAGCCTCACTTTTTCTGATGATGCCATCATTAGCTCTCCCTGTTACAGTGTACCAAGAGAACGTGCTCTTTACAAATAAATGAAAGGTATGCATTTGGCATAATGATAAATCTTCATGATTCATGTCCATTCACTTCAGCTTCAAGCAATCATCAGCTTGTCATCTGAAACTTTCCAAAAGTCTAATTCCATCACCATTCCCATAATGCTCTAGGTTTCCTCTCATCTTCAGATGTCCAAAAACAAAGAACACGTGCACACACAGTCATAATAAGCATAACAAAACTTGTATGTTACAGGTTATGTCCCTCCAGGCCACAATACGTAAGGATAGGGGTGAAGGACTATTAAACCTCTTCAGTAGCACACAGACCCATTTGTTCCCTGGCAGTGCAGATCATCCTCAGATCTTACAGGGTAAGACCCATCAGAAGTTCTTGTGTTCTTACCAGCATTGCAACTTATCAAAGTATTTGTATTATGGCCCTAACCCCTCCACACCTGCATCACCGCATGGATTGCCCTTGCTCTCACCTTATCCATGCATGTTCACACTCCCTCTCATATCAACAAGAGCGACTGTCACTGGCTTGAGCAGATAATGAACACACCCATCCCTATACTAGACCCTTCTGTCAGTGCAGTGTCTGTCAGACCTCCATCCCATGATACCAGAGCGGTAGATGACAGAACACACCCATCCCTATACTAGTCTCTTCTGTCAGTGCAGTGTCTGTCAGACCTTCATCCCATGATGCCAGAGCAGTAGATGACAGAACACACCCATCCCTATACTAGTCCCTTCTGTCAGTGCAGTGTCTGTCAGACCTCCATCCCATGATGCCAGAGCAGTAGACAACAGAACACACCCATCCCTATACTAGTCCCTTCTGTCAGTGCAGTGTCTGTCAGACCTCCACCCCATGATGCCAGAGCAGTAGATGACAGAACACACCCATCCCTATACTAGTCCCTTCTGTCAGTGCAGTGTCTGTCAGACCTCCATCCCATGATGCCAGAGCAGTAGACATAGCCTGGCAGGATCCACACTCCCATGATGGCCATAAGCTATTTTCCCTGCCAGCACTCTGAACTGCCCAAGCCACTAACTAAACTTGGATTGCCTGTGATACACTCAGGGCTTTATCCCTTTGTTTCACTGGACTGTCCATAGCCAGGGCTTTATCCCCTTGTGCATCTGTACAGGTCACACAGTCATTTATCTCTTTATGTTACTCCACTGGTCACAGTCAGGGCTTTATCCCTTTATGTCACTGGACTGGCAATAGGCATGGCTTTATCCCTTTATGTCACTGGACTGACCACAGCCATGGCTTTATCCCTTTATGTCACTAGAGTGGCCATAGCCAGAGCTTTATGTCACTGAACTGGCCACAGTCAGTGCTTTATTCCTTTATGTCACTGGAATGGCCACAGCCATGGCTTTATTCTTTTATGTCATGGACTAACCACAGTCAGTGCTTTATCCTTGTATGTCACTGGACTGATCCCTTTATGTCACTAGATTAGCTACAGTCAGTGCTTTATCTGCTTATGTGACTAGACTGACCACACCCAGAGCTTTATCCATATATGTCACTGGGCTGGCCACAGTCAGAACGTTATCCCTTTATGTCACTGGAATAACTACAACTAGGGCTTTATCCATTTATGTCACTGGACGGGCCACAGTCACAGCTTTATCCATTTATGTCACTGGATGGGCCACAGTCACAACTTTATCCATTTATGTCACTGGACTGGCCCCAGTCAGTGTTTTATTTGTTTCTGTCACTAGACTGATTACAGCCAGAGCTTTATCCATATACAGTATGTCACTGGGCTGGCCACAGCCAGGGCTTTATCCATTTATGTCACTCGACTAGCCACAGTCAGTGCTTTATCCTTTTATGTTACTGGGCTGGCCACAGCCAGGGCTTTATCCATTTATGGCACTCAACTAACCACAGTCAGTGCTTTATCCTTTTATGTCACTGGACTGGTCACAGCCAGGGTTTTATCCATTTATGTCACTCGACTAGCCACAGTCAGTGCTTTATACTTTTATGTCACTGGACTGGCCACAGCCAGGGCTTTATCCATTTATGTCACTTGACTAACCACAGCCAGAGCTTTATCTATTTATATCACTGGACTGGCCACAGCCAGAGCTTTATCCCTTTATGTCACTTGACTAACCACAGTCAGTGCTTTATCCATTTATGTCACTGGACTGGCCACAGTCAGTGTTTTATCTGTTTCTGTCACTAGACAGATCACAGCCAGAGCTTTATCCATTTATGTCACTGGACTGGCCACAGCAGGGCTTTATCCATTTATGTCACTGGGTGGGCCACACCCAGGGCTTTGTCCATTTATGTCACTGGACGGACCATGGATGATGAAGACTAATCATTATAACTTTCATATCTCACACAATCAATCCAGTTTGTCCACTTAATCCCATAGGATTGAGCCCCAAGCTAAAAATCTTGGATGGCAACATGACACAACACTCTTGACAACAGTAGCTTCAAAGGTTGATCTATACCTTGAGATCACGTCCAGCTCACACTTCCTAGGAAAAATGCAGAGAAGGCCATGTTTTGGGACCGCAGACATCACTTAGCTAGGCATTTTAAAGGATGCTTATGAGGTAGCCACTGCTCTAATGGAGTGTTCCTTTTCTTTAGTCTGCAGCTGTTTCCCTTTTTTTGATAATGGAAAATAATACAATCCAAAAGTCATCTAGACAATGTAGCCTTCAAAACATTTTGGCCCAATCTGTTCTTTGCAGAAAAATGAAAAAGATGATTATCTTTTCTGAACTGTTTTGTTCTGTCCAAATAAAATGTAAGTGTCTATATACATCTAATCATTATATCAAATATTCTCCTTTGCTGGCATATTTAGGAAAGAACACTGGTATACTGACAGACTGGTTTAGGTTTATTTTCCTGGCTAATTTAAGCATAAATGAATGGTTAGTCTGCAGCTATACATTTTCTTTACTGAAGATAAGATAGAATATTTTCAAGCTTAAAGCGTGATGTTCCAAATCCCAGTTAGGTGAAGTAACAGCTACCTAGCTACATTTTAGAAGTTGGCTTAAAGGGAGGCAGTTTAATTTTTCCAGCTTAATTATAGTTCTATGGCAGAAGAGATGCTTCAATTGAAGGTATAAACAGGAAGAAGTCTTAGGAGAAACGTTTACATACTTTTAGAGATGCTAAGGTGAATGGTTTAATTCCTGATGAAGATGTGATACAGTGGCTAACCGTACCTTTAAAGAGGAGCAGCTTAGGAGGCAATCAAATATTTGAGACAAATAACAAGAACAGCAAAAGCATGAGCTGTAAAGGGGCCGTCACCTTAGAAGTTGCAAAAAGGGAGAACTTCATCCCTTTGTTTCTATAAGTTATTCTAATATAAGGTCTCTGGGCAGAAACCGAGATTTGAACCACACTAGATGTGTAAGTAGGGTTTCTGGTCATTATGGGAATTGGAGTAGCCATGCAACTAGGCAGAGATACAGAATCAAGGTGAGGCCTGCCAGAAGGGAGAGTGAGAAGGGTCATGAATGATTTCAGGTGGAGAGAGCTCTCCGGCAGATAAGGATACAGCGCAGGTAATGACATTTCAGGAGCCTATAAAAGGCAATAATCACACCTCTTGCTTTCCTCTATTTAGGTTGTGATATAAACTTTGGAATCATGAAAAATGGTGCAAAAGTATATAAAGTACTCCTGGGGGCCCTTTCTGTACTATAGCATACCTGGGCTTCTGTCCCAGTGCAGGTATGAGGAAAAAATAGCTCCTGCATTTTGTGCTGTTAAAGGGAAAAAGGTTGCAGCACGTCTTGTACCAATGGCAAATAAAATAAAATCAACTGTGGGACCCCTTGTGTGACATTAGAATGCAGCCAGCCCACTAAGGCATTGAGCAAACATAAACATGTATAGCTATCCATCGGTGATGAAATAAAATAGACCATTTCCAATCCCTAATTTCCTCATATCACAGGGTAAGGAATGTATTCTTTCCTGCTCAATAATATACCATGCAAAACACAAAATACAGGAAAAATTCGTAGGTGAAACAGGTACGAAAAATCAAGTCCAAAACTGCAACAAAAATCCAAAAGCTGGAAACGTAGCGATAGGCAAAACAAGCACTTTATTCCAATACAAAATCACAAAGCTTTTGGGATCAACCTTTCATCAGTGCGTAATACACAGATCAAGCCATTAATTTGAATATCTAGTTTAAAAACCTTAATTAGGTCACATGACACAGTCTAGACATAGTACCTGACACAGTTCAAAAAAATAAAATAAAACAAATTAAATAATACATAAAACCATATATATATATATATATATATATATATATATATATATATATATATATATATATCTGTATACATAACAAAAGTGCAAAAATTATTAATCTCCCTATATAAAATACTTGACATACCTTACAGCATGCCATATATACTATGGCTGTAGTATTACAGGTAGTAAAACACTTAAAAATATATTTTTTACCTGTATTTGGATGTATAAATTCACTATTAGTAATAATATCATTGCAGCATTTACAATTATAACAGGGGAAGGTACCATGTTTTTTTTTGCTTATTTCCTGTTTGTTACATTTAAAATCTTTGTAATACAATCTCCATTTAAGATTAGAACATGTTTGATATGAGCAGGACAGGACATCCCCTACTATTTTAAGTATTTCAGGCATAATTCTCAAAATTCTCCGATTACTCACAAGAATGTTTTTGATACCATTCGATCTACTATTATATGTAATGACATATCACATATGTTTATTTACAGTTCGAATATCATTTTCATCAAACCTTGTATAAGGTTCAGAAAAGTGGGGTTTCGCCTTATTTTGTCTTTCAGTTGTGACTTCACATGCTGTTTGTTGTAACAGCATTATCAGTGTACCCACATTGTTTGAACTCTGCGGTCATTCTATTCAACTCAAGCTGAAAATTCTCATCTTCCATATTTAACTGGCTAGCTCTCAACATTTGTACCTTAACTACAGTTTTAAAAGTATGTGTTACATGCATAATTTTCCTGTGAACATAGCAGTTACAGTGCACCTCTTTCCTATGGATGGAAGTGGCAATGCTATTATTACACTTAGGCATACAGCTAAATAATTAATACTTTCACTAGAAAATTGGACTGTGAATTTCAAAAAATCAGTAGTGGTATTTAAATAATCTACAAGCATGTGCAATTCATCATCACTCCCAGACCATGAAAGAAATACATCAACAAAACATTTAAAAAACAGCACCATATCACATAAAGCATTTAAAATACCACAGATAAAACTTAAAAACCAGCAAAGGCAAGGCTCCAGCTTCTTATTCCTGAAACAAACGTCAACAGCAACTCCAGGTTAACAGTTGATAACTGCTTTAATGAACGAATACAACACAAGCGCTTTTACAGAATGCTTCTTCAGGTGTATGAAAAAACGTTATAGCCACACCTCCTTTATAGTATAAAGTTCATCACATGACAAGAAACTACAAATACTGTTAAACATATACTCACTTCATTAAACTAAAATAAAACATTAAATTAATGATATGTTTAAACATATATACATATAAATATAAATATAAAAAAAATATATATAAAAGTGTATAAAGAATGTGTAAAATTCATCTATAATAACTCAGGTAATGTCCATTATCTACGTAATGGTCTGTTTATTAACACAGGTCGCATAGGAAAATGGTCATTCAGGCCATGTCCTACATTGGCTCTCAATCTAACTATCCAGTTTGCCTCCATTTCCTCAGTTCAAGATCTAATATCACCTCCTCTTTTACTTTCATAACATCTCCCTATGACCATGAACCTAAATCCATGCTTGTCACTGGTATCTGTAATACGCTTGGCTAAACCATTAAAATTACTTCTTTTCTTAATGTGGTATACATGCTCTCTGATTCTATCTCTGAGTAGTCTATCAGTTTTCCCAACGTAGAACTTGCTGCAGACCTGACATGTAGAAAGATGAATCATGTGGGAAGTATTACAAGATGCATTGGTTCTTAAATCAAAGATTTCTCCTGAATCAGGGTGTCTAAACTTTGTATCTTCCGTTATGTAACCACAAAACTGACATTTTTACATGGTCTAGTCCCTATTTGATCTCTTAATTGTTCTTTTTCTCTTGATGTACAGAGTTTTCTTCTTAGACTTTTTTATTTTTAAAAGTGAACTGAGGTTGTGGATCTAAAAACTTACTCACCTGCCTATCTGTTGTTAATATATTCCAATGTTTATTAATGATGTTAGTGTAAATACATCCCTAGAATAACTTAAACACATCTTTAATTTATTAGTGTTAGTTGTTTTTTTATCTAAAGCATTCCTCAAGGGTTCCGAAAAATATGGTTTGCCCTCGTATCTCTTAATTTCCCAACCTCCAATGCATTTCTCTGTACCATATTGTACTCATACCCTCTTTCCAATAACTCAGAACTAACAACTTCCTTCTGTTTATCAAAATCCTCATTTCTGACATTAAGGCTAGAGGCTCTGAAAAACTGGTTTTGTGCAACATTCCTAAATATAAATTCCAGATGCATACTATCTTTTCTTAATAATTTATTAACATGCACTCTTTTCTATGCATCTTCGTATTCATTTCACCCTCACCACTTTTCTCTACTAACACATCTAAAAATTCACTGTTTTATCCGAGAAATTCAAAGTAAATTTAAGAAAGCCTGTGGAATTATCAATGTAATCCACAAACTCAGTCAACCGTTCTATTGACCCTTCCAAATCAGGAAGAGGTCATCTACAAACCTACAGTAAAAGATAATATACCCTTTAAAAGGTCCATCTATCACATATTCCATCTCCCATTCTAACATTACAGCGTTTGCATAACTATTCTCGCACGATGTTCCCATTGCCACCCCATTGTGCTGCCAGAAGATTTGATTTTTGAACATGAAGATGTTGTTTTCTAATGTGTGATCCTTAACAGGGTTTGTAAAAGTAATGTCTATTCATCAGTGAAATCACCACTAACCTTCAACAACTTAGTGACACTATTAATTCCGATGTCATTAGGAATTACCATAAACAGTGATATGACATCTAGTGTTACTACAAAGAACCTATCTACCCTTTGTCCCTTGCTAGTACATTCATAAAAGTCTCTAATAAAATTCTTGGTGTCTTTCAGGATATGCACTGATTTATCAATCAGATTCCTGAGATTTTTCTCTAAAAATATCGATACAGACTCCATACACCAATTTCTTCCTGCCACTATCAGTCTCATAGGGCGGTTAATCTTAGATTTGTGTAACCTAGGGAGACCTTGAATGCTCGGGATAACAGGATTATATACTAAAAAGTACCTTAAAAGGCCTTCATCTATAAAACTCATTTTCTCTAAATTTTTAAGTTCATTCTATACCCTTTCAATTATTTCATTAACTTGTGCAGGTGAAATCAATTGATAAAAACTAGAATCATTTAATAATTCAAACATTATTTTATCATAATCCTTTCTATTCATGACAACAATTTTCACTCCCTTGTCAGCTGGTCATATCATGATGGAAGGATTATTCTGTAAATTTAATAGGGCTTTAAACTCAAATTTACTCAAATTGTGCCATTTATATCTATTTCTATGCATTTTCTGTTGATAATACACGTTATAAACATATTTCAAACACATTTGTTCAAATGCATTAATCAGTGAATTCTGTTTAGGTATGAATGCGCTCGGTTTCTTAAAACAAAATTCTACACTTTCATTGCTGTTATTAAACATTATTTTTAACATGAGGTTGCGAGTAAACATTTTAATGTTGAAAACAATATCAGAGATGTCCATATCAGTTGTTGATATGAAAGAAAGCCCCTTTTCTAAGACATTCAGTTCATACTGTGATAAATTATAAGGCGACAAGTTCGCTACTAATGTTTTACATTCATGAATGCTTTTTTGATGGTTTGTGGACTTACCATCTTTTCTTCGCATTTCCTTTTGTTTCTTGTCATGCTTCTGCCTCTCTGTTGCCCTCTCTGCTGACTCCGTCCACCTCTGCTTATAGATTTCTCCCTGATTGGGAGAGGGAAAGTAAGTTCAATGGGCCAATGGGTTTCAAAAAAGAAGAGTATATGGTAACTCCATCATGCTTCAATGCAAGGGATTCTCTTTCTGCTTCACAGTGTATTTCTGCAGTTGTAATGAAAGTTTTGCGTCTGGCTCCCAGTGCTGTCATCATCTGTGTGTTTGTACCTCCATTCTCCGTAATCAGTCTCCACCCCTCTCACTCTGGTTGCGTAGTTGAAACATCTGAATTGATTACTGTCTCTGCATGAACTTCCTGGTTAATCAAGACCTCAGGTTCTAAATCACGAGGCCGAGAAACATTTTGGACATTGTTTTGAAAGTCTCTAGGCCACATAAAGACATTCCCTTGAGCAAAGTCCTTTCGGTCTCGCTGAAGTTTTTTTTAACTTAGTCTGCATTAATTTTCTTGTGTAAACTGCCACATTATCCATGGTGTCAGAAATAGGTTTCGTGATAACATCAGAGTCGTATTTTATACACAAGTCTAAATATTTCTTCTTAATTATATCTAAAACCGAAGCCTCTTCCCTTGTTGCTGCAGCAATTAACAAATTCAAATATTAATATTTAATTGCTGCCAGTCACTTAACAAGAGGGGATCACATTCAGTCTGGGCTGGCATTTTTAATACCCTGAGGCCTCTAGGTATTATATTTTCAGTACGACAAACGTGCAGATGGAATTTTTCATATTGCACCCTTTTTAATTTAAATAGGTCTTTTGCCAATGAGAAAACAACAAGGCCAACAAGGTCTTCCTAAGTTACACAAATATAAGATTAATCCCCCTATGAGACTGATAGTGGCAGGAAGAAATTGGTGTACGGCGTCTGTATCAATATTTTTAGAGAAAAATCTCAGAAATCTGATTGATACATCAGTGCATATCCTGAAAGACACGAAGAATTTTGTTAGAGACTTTTATGAATGTACTAGCAAGGGACAAAGGGTAGATAGGTTCTTTTTAGTAACACTAGATGTCATACCACTGTTTCCGGTAATTCCTAATGACATCGGAATTAACAGTGTCACTAAGTTGTTGAAGGTTGGTGGTAATTTCACTGATAAAAATACATTACTTTTACAAACCCTGTTAAGGCTCACATTAGAAAACATCTTCATGTTCAGAAATCAAATCTTCTGGCAGCACAATGGGGTGGCGATGGGAACATCATGCGCGAATAGTTATACGAACGCTGTAATGTTAGAATGGGAGATGGAATATGTGATAGATGGACCTTTTAAAGGGTATATTATGTTTTACTGTAGGTTTGTAGATGACCTTTTCCTGATCTGGAAGGGTCAATAGAACGGTTGACTGAGTTTGTGGATTACATTAATAATTCCACAGGCTTTCTTAAATTTACTTTGAATTTCTTGGATAAAACAGTACATTTTTAGATGTGTTAGTAGAGAAAAGTGGTGAGGGAGAAATGAATATGAAGATGCATAGAAAAGAGTGCATGTTAATAAATTATTAAGAAAAGATAGTATGCATCTGGAATTTATATTTAGGAATGTTGCACAAAACCAGTTTTTCAGAGCCTCTAGCCTTAATGTCAGAAATGAGGATTTTGATAAACAGAAGGAAGTTGTTAGTTCTGAGTTATTGGAAAGAGGGTATGAGTACAATATGGTACAGAGAAATGCATTGGAGGTTGGGAAATTAAGAGATACGAGGGTGAAACCATATTTTTTGGAACCCTTGAGGAATGCTTTAGATAAAAAAACAACTAACACTAATAAGCTAAAGATGTGTTTAAGTTATTCTAGGGATGTGAGTATGTACACTACCATCATTAATAAACATTGGAATATATTAACAACAGACAGACAGGCCTGAATGACCATGTTCCTATGCGACCTGTGTTAAAAAACAGACCATTATGTAGATAATGGACATTACCTGAGTTATTATAGATAGATTTTACACATTCTTTATACACTTTTATATATATATCTATATATATATATATATATATATATATATATATATATATATATATATATATATATATAATATTTATATTTATATGTATATATGTTTAAACATATCATTAATTTAATGTTTTATTTTAGTTTAATGAAGTGAGTATATGTTTAAAAGTATTTGTAGTTTCTTGTCATATGATGAACTTTATACTATAAAGGAGGTGTGGCTATAACGTTTTTTCATACATCTGAAGAAGCATTCTGTGAAAGCGCTTGTGTTGTATTCGTTCATTAAAGCAGTTATCAGCTGTTAACCTGGAGTTGCTGTTGACGTTTGTTTCAGGAATAAGAAGCTGGAGCCTTGCCTTTGCTGGTTTTTAAGTTGTATCTGTGAATTCTATCTGGTCTTTTGCAAAGGTACCTGGTTTGTGTTGCGCTATTTTGTCTCTGCATTTGAAATACCATAAACAAATTGTTCCTCCCATTGAGAGATGACAATATTAGTATATGTGTTCGCCCCTGGGGTGCTGAAAATGGACACCAGTTGTCCAGTCGGTCACTCTTGGTAAACAAATGTAAAATAAATAAATAAATATGCAATGGATTGACATGAGAGAGGGAGGACAATAATCTAGAGAGTGTCGGCTCAAGGACAGACAACATGCTACATTTTCTTTTCTACTTGCAACCAGAAATCACTGAAATTTCAACTTGAACTACACCAGATTGCTTTTAGTTTAGCAGCAGAAGCAGAGGGTGACTTAAGTTTGTTCAAATCTATAACTCAAGAATCTTCATCCAATGTAGGATTTCTAGCAGAGACAGGGGACATCCTAGTAGAAAAAAATGGAAGCTTGGGTACCTCTTCTGTTGTCTTTTCTTATATGCTTTTCCTCTGAAGCAACTCTTTGAGAATTAATTACCCATGAGTGTTCTCTGTTCAATATTAAACAAATATCACATATCCTCTAAATAATAATCAGACACAAAATACAATGTATGTCTGTCTTGGGTTGGGATCTAATGATTGCAATGAGAAGATTTCCTGAAATTAGATTGTCTATCTATAATAATACAGTATAAGTTCAAACAAGACCAGCAAGCTGTCAAACAGTAAAACAAAAAAGCAACTACAAAACAGTCTACAACATGGTAAAAAAATAGCCATTAGAAGGGATGGAGTGAAACAGAAACCAAACAAAATATCTTAAAAATGATAAAGATCTGACTTTCATGAGATAAAATAATAAGGAAATTCTTTGAAAGAGGTGGGAATCAGACAGGAAGTCAGCAAATAACATGATAAATAAAACAGCTTGGGACCATTTCTCTCTGGTGCTTCACTGATCATGGCAAACAATCCAAGAGGTGCAGAACATTATAGGACTGGGGGAAGCAATATAGCAGGGCAAAGTTTTGCATGCCAAGCTGAACACTGCCTCTGGCTACTAGTCTTATAGGTTGAAATGGATGGAAAAGATAATTTAAGATCATGACTTACCTGGTACTGTTTCATGTGCATCACCCTTTCAAGGGACACTGAGCAGTCACTCCAGTATACTGTCCACTCGTCATTCTCCATTGCCTCTCTCAGACCATATCTTCTAGCTGCCCTCCTAACTAAAACATAAAACATATCCTGTATCACTACAATGACAGCATATCTAGTACAACAATAGTAACTCACTGCCAGTGACAGATCAGGCAGAAAGATTTAGCAGTTAAAATATCAGTTTGTCAGTTAGTCCACTAATCAAAAATCTACTAGAATCAAGTACTTTCACAATTTCAATCCACACAATAAATACAGTCAGAAGAAACAAGTTTAACATATAAAGGTTATTCAGGGTAAATACATTTAAAAGAAAACTCTTCTCTGCAATGTAATTAGCTGCGTCTCAGAGTTATTGTTTCCTTATCCTCTAGTTCTCTCCAATGTGATTAGCTGCATCTCAGAGTTATTGTTTCCTTATCCTCTAGTTCTCTCCAATGTAATTAGCTGCATCTCAGTGTTATTGTTTTCTTATCCTCTAGTTCTCTCCAATGTGATTAGCTGCATCTCAGAGTTATTGTTTCCTTATCCTCTAGTTCTCTCCAATGTGATTAGCTGCGTCTCAGAGTTATTGTTTCCTTATCCTCTAGTTCCTTCCAATGTAATTAGCTGCGTCTCAGAGTTATTGTTTCCTTATCCTCTAGTTCTCTCCAATGTAATTAGCTGCGTCTCAGACTTATTGTTTCCTTATCCTCTAGTTCTCTCCAATGTAATTAGCTGCATCTCAGAGTTATTGCTTCCTTATCCTCTAGTTCTCTTCAATGTCATTAGCTGCGTCTCAGAGTTATTGTTTCCTTATCCTCTAGTTCTCTCCAATGTGATTAGCTGCGTCTCAGAGTTATTGTTTCCTTATCCTCTAGTTCTCTCCAATGTAATTAGCTGCATCTCAGAGTTATTGTTTCCTTATCCTCTAGTTCTCTCCAATGTAATTAGCTGCGTCTCAGAGTTATTGTTTCCTTATCCTCTAGTTCTCTCCAGTGTAATTAGCTGCATCTCAGAGTTATTGTTTCCTTATCCTCTAGTTCTCTCCAATGTCATTAGCTGCATCTCAGAGTTATTGTTTCCTTATCCTCTAGTTCTCTCCAATGTCATTAGCTGCGTCTCAGAGTTATTGTTTCCTTATCCTCTAGTTCTCTCCAATGTGATTAGCTGCATCTCAGAGTTATTGTTTCCTTATCCTCTAGTTCTCTCCAATGTGATTAGCTGCATCTCAGAGTTATTGTTTCCTTATCCTCTAGTTCTCTCCAATGTAATTAGCTGCATCTCAGAGTTATTGTTTCCTTATCCTCTAGTTCTCTCCAATGTGATTAGCTGCATCTCAGAGTTATTGTTTCCTTATCCTCTAGTTCTCTCCAATGTAATTAGCTGCGTCTCAGAGTTATTGTTTCCTTATCCTCTAGTTCTCTCCAATGTCATTAGCTGCATCTCAGAGTTATTGTTTCCTTATCCTCTAGTTCTCTCCAATGTAATTAGCTGCGTCTCAGAGTTATTGTTTCCTTATCCTCTAGTTCTCTCCAATGTCATTAGCTGCGTCTCAGAGTTATTGTTTCCTTATCCTCTAGTTCTCTCCAATGTCATTAGCTGCATCTCAGAGTTATTGTTTCCTTATCCTCTAGTTCTCTCCAATGTCATTAGCTGTGTCTCAGAGTTATTGTTTCCTTATCCTCTAGTTCTCTCCAATGTGATTAGCTGCATCTTAGAGTTATTGTTTCCTTATCCTCTAGTTCTCTCCAATGTCATTAGCTGCATCTCAGAGTTATTGTTTCCTTATCCTCTAGTTCTCTCCAATGTCATTAGCTGCGTCTCAGAGTTATTGTTTCCTTATCCTCTAGTTCTCTCCAATGTGATTAGCTGCATCTCAGAGTTATTGTTTCCTTATCCTCTAGTTCTCTCCAATGTGATTAGCTGCATCTCAGAGTTATTGTTTCCTTATCCTCTAGTTCTCTCCAATGTAATTAGCTGCATCTCAGAGTTATTGTTTCTTTATCCTCTAGTTCTCTCCAATGTAATTAGCTGCATCTCAGAGTTATTTCCTTATCCTCTAGTTCTCTCCAATGTAATTAGCTGCGTCTCAGAGTTATTGTTTCCTTATCCTCTAGTTCTCTCCAATGTCATTAGCTGCATCTCAGAGTTATTGTTTCCTTATCCTCTAGTTCTCTCCAATGTAATTAGCTGCGTCTCAGACTTATTGTTTCCTTATCCTCTAGTTCTCTCCAATGTAATTAGCTGCATCTCAGAGTTATTGTTTCCTTATCCTCTAGATCTCTCCAATGTGATTAGCTGCATCTCAGAGTTATTGTTTCCTTATCCTCTAGTTCTCTCCAATGTGATTAGCTGCATCTCAGAGTTATTGTTTCCTTATCCTCTAGATGCTCTTTCCATGGCAGGGTTAGCCACACAGCGGTGGCTCTATATGTTTGTCACTGTTGAAGTGACACCCATTCCCCATGTTCAAAAATGGGAAAAGGGGTTGTGGCTGGACAGATGCAGATGTTCTTTAATTCTCAGAAATCCTTTAGAGTCTTTCCTTCCTTTTTACCTACTTCCTAACAACACTTCACTTAGTTCATAGTCTTTTTTCCTGTTCAAAACTGACAGTGATTCAGAAAGAAGCTTGCCAATGTAAAATATAACATAGGATAGATACCACAGATTATACCGCTTTCACAATTTTACATCCTGAGACTGTGTCTTGTTCAGGTGAGTAAGGTACATTAAAAAAGCTAAAATAAAAATCTTTCAAAATAACTGATTAAAGCAGTCTTTGTAAGAAGACCAGGGATAAAAGACACAGCAAAGCTACATAAACTAATTGCTAAATGGTATCATGTCTGCCACTTAAGTGTTGCTTTCATCCAAAATTTTACACAAAACTAAGCACAGAATTAAGTACATGCAACAGTCATTTGTCTAACTAGCTCTATTGTGTGAAACCTGGCAAGTATGAAAGACAACACCATGCAAGAGTGTGGGAGAGGTTGGTTTGGGAACTTTTTTGGATTACCACTTTGAGCACAACCCTGATTTTTCACGTCTTTAGTAAAGAAATAAATATTAAAGCATGATTAATACATTTTACAAATTTTCAGTTAGCCAAATCAGACTTATTTAGTTAAACAAAAATGACTTTGCGTCCATAGACAACTTCTGGGAAAAGGACAAAAAATAATGAGATTTGTAGATCTAAAAGAAACTGAAATATAATGAGAAACAGAGTTTTCCAAATGCATTAGCAACGCATGCAATATTCAACATAATATCAAAAATGCAGCTATTTTCCAGTTCTAAGGAGGAGATTTATTTTCATTCCTTGAAGAGACATGACAAAAGTGACTACTATTAAGAAGCACTGGTGTAAGGAAGAGGGAGGTAAATGAGAAGCAATACTGTAGGGGAAACTGAGGTAACACAGGAGCTCTGGTGTATGGGACAGTGAGGTAACACAGGAGCACTGATATATGGGACAGTGAGGTAACACAGGAGCACTGGTGTATGGGACAGTGAGGTAACACAGGAGCACTGATATATGGGACAGTGAGGTAACACAGGAGCACTGATATATGGGACACGGA
>NC_056747.1:1305702273-1305758352 GCF_019279795.1 Protopterus annectens
GGAGGGACAGATTCATAACCCAGAGGCTCCCTTCACTCTGGAATAAAATCCCAGTCCAGGTTAGGCAGAGTCCCTCATTGACTCTCTTCAAGAGGAATCTTGATGAGTGGATGGGGGATCATAGGTTTACCCCGGGTATCACTTCTGTGTCACTGTTAGACAGAGGCACAGTACACTAACCTCAAAAAAGGGCATAGCAAAATTAATTTAAAATGGGTGGTGAAAGCCAAACACACTCTGGCTAGGCTTATAAATGCCCTAGGGCAGATAGCCTAGTATGAACCTATGAACCTATGAACCTATATGGGGCAGTGAGCCAACACAGGGTATGGGTGAATGAGTTAACACAAATGCACTGATGTATGGGACAGTGAAATAACGTAGGAGCACTGGTGAATGGGATAGTGAGGTAACACCGGACAACTGGGTATGGGATAGTGATTTATCTCAGGAGCACTGGTATATGGGAGAGTGAGGTAACACAACAGCACTGGTGTATGGGATAGTGAAATAACACATGAGCACTGGTGTATGGGATAGTCAGGTAACACAAGAGCACTAGTGTATGGGACACTGCAGTAACAGAGGAGCATTGGATTATGGGACAGTGAGGTAACACAGGAGCACTGATGTATGGGACAGTGAGGTAACATAGGAGCACTAGGGTATGGGACAGTGAGGTAACTCAGGAGCACTGATGTACTAGCCAGTGATTTAACACAGGAGAACTGGTATGTGGGAGACTGAGGTAACACAGCAGCACTGCTGTATGGGACAGTATGGTAACACAGGAGCACTGAAATATGGGGCAGTAAGGTAACACAGGTGCTCTGTTGTATGGGACAGTGAGGTAACAGATGAGAGCTAGTGTATGGGACAGTCAGGTAACACAGAAGCACTGGTGTATGGGACAGTGAGGTAACACAAGAGCTCTAGTTTATGCCAGAGTGACTTAACAGAGGAGCACTGGTGTATGGGACAGTGAGGTAACACAGGAGCACTGGTATATGGGACAGTGAGGTAACACAGGAGCACTGTTGTATGGGACAGTGAGGTAACACAGCATTACCAGTGTATGGGACAGTGAGGTAACACAGGAACACTAGGATGGGAAGGGTGACGTAAACAAGGAGCAGGAATGCATCAGAGAAAGTAGTAGCACAGAAGCATTGGTGTATGGGACACTGACGTAACACAGGAGCACTACTTTATGGGAGACTGAGGTAACATAGCAGGATGGGTATATAGGACAGTGAGGTAACACAGTAGCACTGGTGTATGGGGCAGTGAGGTTACCCAGGAGTACTGGTGTATCAGACAGTGAGTTAACACATCAGTATTGGTGTATGGGACAGTGAGGTAACACAGAAGCACTGGTGAATGGGTGGGTGAGGTAACACAGGAGCACTAGTGTATGGGACAGTGAGGTAACACATGAGCACTGGAATATGGGACAGTGAGGAAACACAGCAGCAATAGTGTAATGAACAGTAAGGTAACACAGGAGCTCTGTTGTACTGGACAGTGAGGAAACATAGGAACACTAGTGTTTGGGAGAATGATGTAACACAGGAGCACTGGCATATGTTACACTGAAGTAACATGGGAGCACTGGTGTATGAGACAGTGAGGTAACACAGAAATACTGGTGTATGTGATAGCAAGAGAACACAAGAGCACTGGTGTATGGGACAGTGAGGTAACAAGGAGCACTGGTGTATGGGACAGTGAGGTAACACAGGGGCAATGGAGTATGGAACAGTGAGGAAACACAGGAGCTCTAGTGTATGGGACAGTGAAGTAACACAGGGGCACTGGAGTATGGAACAGTGAGGAAACACAGGAGCACTGGTGCATGGGACAGTGAGGTAACAGAGGAGCACTAGTGTTTGAGAGAGTGAGGTAAATGAGGAGCACTAGTGCATGGAAGAAAGAGCTAACACAGGAGCACTGGTGTATGGGACAGTGAAGTAACACAGGAGCACTGCTGTATGGGAGACTGAGGTTACCCAGGAGCACTGGAATATGGAGCAGTGAGGTTACATGGGTTCCTATTACGTGATAGAAGTTTAGAAACTTTGAACACGACAATATCAAACTTGTCTGTTCGAAGTTTCAAAACTTTGAACATGGCAAAAAAAAATAAAAGATGCAACAGTAAACTAACGGTTGCAAGCAGGGGGTCTCAGAGTTGGTATATTTAAAGAGTGGGTTGTGTGTGTGGGGCATAGCCCCCCACGTAGGGGGTGCAAGCAGCTTGACCCCCTGCTTGCAACAGTTAGTTTACTGTTGCATCTTTTATCTTTTTTTCTGTGTTCAAACTTCAGCAAGCTCGACTATATGGTTTCAACCATATAGGGTTCGAACTTGTTGAAGTTCAATCACGTAATAGGAACCCAAGTAACACAGGAGCACTGGCGTATGGGACAGTGAGGTAACACAGGAGCACTAACATAAGGGAGAATGAGGTAACACATGAGCAGTGGTATATAGTACAGTAGATAATACAGGAGCAATGACATATAGGGCAGTGAGATAACACAGCTGGACTGGTATATGGGACAGTGAGCTAACACAGAGTAGTGCATGGCACAGTGAAATAACATAGCAGCACTGGTGTATGGGGCATGGAGATAACAGAAGAACTGGTATATGGGACAGTGAGCTAACACAGGGTAGTGTATGGGACAGTGAAATAACACAGGAGCACTGGTGCATGGGTGAATAAGTTAACACAAGAGCACTGGTGTATGGGACAGTGAGGTAACGTAGGAGCAGTGCTGAATGGGATAGTGAGGTAACACAGAAGAACTGGTATATGGGACAGTGAGCTAGCACAGGGTAGTGCATGGGACAGTGAAATAACATAGCAGCACTGGTGTATGGGGCAGGGAGATAACAGAAGAACTGGTATATGGGACAGTGAGCTAACACAGGGTAGTGTATGGGACAGAGAAATAACATAGTAGCACTGGTGTATGGGGCAGGGAAATAACACAGGAGAACTGGTATATGGGACAGTGAGCTAACACAGGGTAGTGTATGGGACAGTGAAATAACACAGGAGCACTGGTGTATGGGTGAATAAGTTAACACAAGAGCACTGGTGTATGGGACAGTGAGGTAATGTAGGAGCAGTGCTGAATGGGATAGTGAGGTAACACAGAAGAACTGGTATATGGGACAGTGAGCTAACACAGGGTAGTGTATGGGACAGAGAAATAACATAGCAGCACTGGTGTATGAGGCAGGGAAATAACAGAAGAACTGGTATATGGGACAATGAGCTAATAAAGGGTAGTGCATGGGACAGTGAAATAACATACTAGCTCTCGTGTATGGGTGAATGAGTAAACACAAGTGCACTGGCGTATGGGATAGTGAGATAATGTAGGAGCACTGGTGAATGGGATAGTGAGGTAATATCGGACAATTGGGTTTGGGATAGTGCGTTAACTCAGGAGGACTGGTATATGGGACAGTGAGGTAACACAGAAGCATTGATATATGGGACAGTAAGGTAACACAGGATCACCAGTATATGGGACAGTGAGGTAACACAGGAGTACTGGTATATGGGACAGTGAGGTAACACAAGAGCACTGATATATGGGACAGTGTGGTAACACAGGAGCAACTGTATCTGGGACAGTGACGTAACACAGGAGCAGAGGTATACTGGGCAGTGAGGTAATTCACAAGCACGACTGTATGGGACAATCAGGTAATACAGGAGCACTGGTGTATGGGACAGTCAGGAGACACAGGAGAACTGGTTCATGGGACAGTGAGGTAAATGAGAAGCACTGGTGTATGGGACAGTAAGGTAACACAGGAGCAGTGGTATATGGGACATTAAGGTAACACAGGATCACCAGTGTATGGGACAGTGAGGTAACACAGGAGCACTGGTGTATGGGACACTGAAGTAACACAGGACCACTAACATATGGGAGAAAGAGGTAACACAGGAGAACTAGTGTATGGGACAGTAAAGTAACACAGGAGCACTGGTGTATGGGACACTGAGGCAACACAGGAGAACTGGTACATGGAACAGTGAGGTAACACAGGAGCACTGGTGTATGGGACAGTGAGGTAACACAGGAGCACTGGTATATGGGACAGTGAGGTAACACAGAAGCACTGGTCTATAGGACAGTGAGGTAACACAAGAGAACTGGTATATGGGACACTAAAGTAACACAGGATCACTACTTTATGGGATACTGAGGTAACATAGCAGGACTGGTATATGGGACAGTAAGGTAACACAAGAGCATTGGTGTATGGGACAATGAGGTAACACAGGACCACTAAAGTTAGGAAGAATGAGGTAACACAGGAGCACTGGTGTATGGGACAGTGAGGTAACACAGCAGCACTGGTGTATGAGACAGTGAGGTAACACAGGAGCACTGGTGTATGGAAGAATGAGATAACACAGCAGCACTGGTATAAGAGACAGTGAGGTAACAAAGGAGCACTAGTGTATGGGAGAGTGACTCAACAGAGAAGCACTGGTGAATGGGACAGTGAGGTAATACAGGAGAACTGGTGCATGGGAGAGTAAGGTAAACAAGAAGCACTACTGTAAGGGACAGTGAGGTAACAAAACAGCACTGATGCATGGGACACTGAGGAAACACAAGAGCTCTGGTGTGTGGGACAGTGAGGTAACACAAAAGCACGGATGTATTGGACAGTGAGGTAACAGAGGAGCTCTGGTGTTTGGGACAGTGAGATAACACAGGAGCACTGGAGTATGGGACACTGAGGTAACAGAAGAGGACTGGTATATGGGACAGTGAGGTAGCACAGGTGCACTGGTGTATGGGGTCATGAAGTAACACAGGAACACTAGTGTATGAGACAATGAGTTAACAGAGGAGCACTGGTGTATGGGTGGGTGAGGTAAACAAGAAGCACTACTTTATGGGACAGTGAGGTAACACAAGAGCACTGATGCATGCGACAGTGAGGTAACATAGGAGCTCTGATGTGTGGGACAGCGAGGTAACACAAGAGCACTGATGTACTGGAAAATGAGGTAACACAGGAGCTATGGTGTATAGGACACTGATGTAACACAAGATAAATAGTATATGGGAGATTGAGGTAAATGAGGAGCACTGGTGTATAGGACCATCAGGTAACACAGGAGCACTGGTGTATGGGGTCATGAGGTAACACAGGAATACTATTGTATGGGACAGTGATGTAACACAGGAGCACTGGTGTATGGGAGAGTGAGATAACACAGGAGCACTGGTGTATGGGGTCATGAGGTAACACAGGAACACTAGTGTATGGGAGAGTGAGTTAACAGAGGAGCACTTGTATATGGGACCATGATGTAACACAGGAGCACTGGTACATAGGACTGTGATGTAACACAGTAGCACTGGTGTATGCAACAGTGAGGTAACACAGGAGCACTGGTGTATGGGGCAGTGAGGTAACACAGGAACACTTGTATATGGGACCGTGATGTAACACAAGAGCACTAGTGTATGGGAGAGTGAGTTAACAGATAAGGACTGTGAGGTAACACAGGAACACTTGTATATGGGACCGTGATGTAACACAGGAGCACTGGTGTATGGGACAGTGAGGTAACACAGGAGCACTGGTGTATGGGAGAGTGAGGTAAACGAGAAACAGTACTGTATGGGACAGTGAGGTAACACAAGAGCACTGATGTATGGGACAGTGAGGTAACACAGGAGCTCTGTTGTGTGGGATAGTGAGGTGACACAGAAGCTCTAGTGTGTGGGACACTGAGGTAGCATGGGAGCAGTGGTATATGGGACATTGAGGTATGGAAGAGTGAGATAAACCGATGAGCACTGATGTATGATGTATGAGAATGAGGTAAATGAGAAGCAGTACTGTATTGGAGAGGGAGGTAACACAGAAGCACTGGTGTATGAGAGAGTGAATTAACAGAGGAGCACTGGTATAATGGAAAGTGAAGTAACACGGGTTCCCTAGTGTATGGGGTCATGAGGTAACACAAGAACACTAGTGTATGTGGGAGTGAGTTAATAGAGGAGCACTGGTGTGTGGAACTGTGAGGAAACACAGGACCACTGGTGTATGGGACAGTGTGGTAACACAGGAGCACTAGTGTATGAGAGATTGCAGTAAACGAGGTCTCTGGTGTATGGCAGAGTGAGGTAAATGAGTATCACTACTGCATGGGAGAATGAGTTAACATAGGAGCACTGGAATATAGGACAGTGAGGTAACACAGGAGCAACTGTATCTGGGACGGTGAGGTAACATAGGAGCACAAGGTGTGGGACAGTGAGGTAACACAGGAGCAGCGGTATACTGGACAGTGAGGAACCACATGAGCAATTGTATCTGGGACAGTCAGGTAACACAGGAGCAGTGGTATGGTGGACAGTGAGGTAACACAGGAGCACAAGTGCATGAGACAGAGAGGTGGCACAGGAGCACTGGTGTATTGGACAGTGAGGTAGCACAAGAGCACTTGTATATGGGACAGTGAGGTAACACAGGAGCACAAGGTATGGGACAGTGAGGTAACACAGGAGCACTGGTATATGGGACAGTGAGGTAACACAGGAGCACTGGTGTATGGGAGAGTGAGGTAACACAGGAGCACTGGTATATGGGACAGTGAGGTAACACAGGAGCACTGGTGTATGGAACAGTGTGGTAACACAGGAGAACTAGTGTATGGGACAGTGAGGTAAAAGAGGACTCTGGTGTATGGCATAGTGAGGTAAATGGAAGAATGAGTTAACATATGCACACTGGTATATCAGACAGTGAGGTAACACATGAGCAATTATATCTGTGACAGTGAGGTAACACAGGAGCACTTGTGTATGTGACAGTGAGGTGACACACAAAGCACTAGTGTATGGGACAGTGTGGTAACACAGCAGCACTAGTGCATGTGAGATTGAGGTAAACAAGGACTCTGGTGTATGGCAGAGTGAAGCAAATGAGTATCACTACTGCATGGGAGAATGAGTTATCAGAACCACTGGTATATTGGACAATGTGGTAACACACGAGCACTAGTGTATGGGACATTGTGGTAACACAGGAGCACTAGTGTATGTGAGATTCAGGTAAACGAGGATTCTGGTGTATGGCAGAGTGAGGTAAATGAGTAGCACTACCGCATGGGAAAATGGGTTAACATGGTAGCACTAGAATATTGTACAGTAAGGTAATACATGAGCAATTGTATATGGGACAGTGAGGTAACACAGGAGCAGTGATATGCTGGACAGTGAGGTAACACAGGAGCACAAGTGCATGGGACAGTGAGGTAACACAGAATCACTGGTGTATTTGACAATGAGGTAACACATGAGCACTTATATAAGGAACAGTGAGATGACACTGGAGCACCGATGTTTGGGACAGTGAGGTAACACAGGAGACCTGGTACATGGGACAGTGAGCTTACACAGGGTAGTGTAAGGGACAGTTAAATAACATAGGAGCACTGGTGTATAAGTGAATGTGTTAACACAAGTGCACTGGTGTATGGGTCAGTGAGGTAACGCAGGAGCACTTGTGAATGGGACAGTGATGTAATATTGGACAACTGGGCATGGGATAGTGATTTAACTTAGAAGCACTGGTATATGAGAGAGTGAGGTAACACAACAGCACTGGTGTATGGGATAGTGAAATAACACATGAGCACTGGTGTATGGGATAGTCATGTAACACAGGAGCACTAGGGTGTGGAACACTGTGGTAACAGAGGAGCATTGATGCATGTAATAGTGATGTAACAGAGGAGCACTGATGTATTGGACAGTGATTTAACACAGGAGCACTGGTTTATGGGACAGTGAGGTAACACAGGAGCACTGGTGTATGGGACACTGAGGTAACACAGGAGAACTGGTACATGGGACAGTGAGGTAACACAGGACCACTAACATATGGGAGAATGAGGTAACACAGGAGCACTGGTATATGGGACAGTGAGGTAAATGAGAAGCACTACTGTATGGGACAGTGAAGTAACACAGGAGCATTAGTGTATAGGACAGTGAGGACACACAGGAGCACTGGTGTATGGGACAGTGAGATAACACAGCAGCACTGGTATATGGGATAGTGAGGTAACACAGGAGCACTAGTGTATGGGAGAGTGACTTAATAGAGGAGCACTGGTGAATGGGACAGTGAGGTAATACAGGAGAACTGGTGCATGGGAGAGTGAGTTATGCAGGAACACTGGTGTATGGGACAGTGAGGTAACAGAAGGACACCGGTATATGCGAGAGTGAGGTAACCATTTAGCACTACTGTATGGGACAGTGAGATAACACAAGAGCACTGATGTATGGGACAGTGAGGTAACACAAGAGCTATGGTGTGTGGGACAGTGAGGTAACACAAGAGCACTGATGTATGAGGCAGTGAGGTAACACAAGAGCTCTGGTGTGTGGGACAGTGAGGCAACACAAGAGCACTGATATATGGAAAAGTGAGGTAACACAAGAGCTCTGGTGTGTGGGACAGTGACGTAACACAAGAGCACTGATGTATGGGTCAGTGAGGTAAAACAAGAGCTCTGGTGTGTGGGACAGTGAGGTAACACAAGAGCACTGATATATGGAAAAGTGAGGTAACACGAGAGCACTGGTGTGTGGGACAGTGAGGTAACACAAGAGCACTGATGTATGGGGCAGTGAGGTAAAACAAGAGTTCTGGTGTGTGGGACAGTGAGGGAATACAGGAGCATTGGTGTAAGGGACACTGAGGTAACACATGAGGACTCCTATATGGAAGAATGAGGTAAACGAGGAACACTGGTGTATGTGAGAGTGAGGTAACACAGAAACACTAGTGTATGGGACAGTGAGGTAACACAGGAGCACTAGTGTATGTGAGACTGAAGTAAACGAGGACACTGGTGTATGGCAGAGTGAGGTAAATGAGTATACTACTGCATGGAAGAATGAGTTAACATAGGAGCACTGGAATATCGGACAGTGAGGTAACACATGAGCAATTGTATATGGGACAGTGAGGTAACACAGGAGCACTAGTGTATGGGACAGTGAGGTAACACAGGAGCACTTGTATATGGGACAGTGAGGTGACACAGGACACTGATGTATGGGACTGTGAGGTAACAGAGGAGCACTCATGTATGGGATCGTGAAGTAACACAGGAGCACTGGTGTATGGGAGAGTGAGGTAACACAGGAGCACTGGTGTATGGGACAGTCAGGTGACACAGGAGAACTTGTGTATGGGACAGTGAGATGAATGAGAACCACTGGTGTATGGGACAGTGAGGTAAATGAGGAGCACTGGTGTATGGCACAGAGAGGTAACCCAGGATCACTGGTGTATGAGACAGTGAGGTAACGCATGAGCACTTCTATATGGGCTGGTGAGGTAACACAGAAGCACTAGTGTATGGGACCATTAGGTGACACAGGAGCACTGGTATATGGGAATGTGAAGTAACACAGGAACACTTGTGTATGGGACAGTAAGGTAACACAGGATCACCAGTGTATGGGAGAGTGAGGTAACACAGTTGCACTGGTATATGCGACAGTAAGATAACACAGAAGTACTGTATTACTGGTGCACAGGTTCATACAGAGCTGTCCAAGGCCAAGAATGAAGCTTCTATGTGACCTGACAATATCCCTTGCTGTGTTCTTCGTGAACTACAGAGTGAACTGGCACCTCACCTGTATGCTCTGTTCAATCACAGCCTCACTTCTGGCTTTGTCCCTACCAAATGGTGCACTGCTATAGTCACCCCTCTCCACAAAGGAGGAACGACTACATACCCTGGGAACTATCGTCCCATTAGACTGACAAGTCTGATATGCAAAGATATGGAATGTATCATCATGGACCTAATAAACAAGGATATAGGGAATCTCCCAAACTCTGGATCCCACACAGTTTATTTTGTGAAAGCTAGATCATGCCTGCTCAACTTGGTCAACTTCTTTGAGTCAGTCAACAGACCTGTGGATGAAGGTAAGGTAGTTCATACAGCCTACCTTGATCTGGCCAAGGCTTTTGATACCATTCCCCACTCAGGAATCATTGAAAAACTCACTAAACTAAGCATCAACCCCTATATCACTAGGTGGGTTGCAAACTGGCTCACAGATAGAACCCACAGTGTGAAAGTAGCTGACTTCAAGTCAGACTGCTGACCAGTCTCTAATGGAGTCCCACAGGGATTGGTCCTGGGTCCTCTCCTGTTTGATATCTACTTCTCAGAAGTCCAGGCCAACAAACTCCGCAAATAATGTTGACATCCTACAAAAAGGTCTCACTGAGACCAACAACTGGTGTCAGAACCATGGCCTTAAGCTCAATGCCAAAAAATGTGTCATCATCCCCTTTGGGAAAAACCCAGTTTCCACTAACTACCACATTGATGGTAGTCCACTGAACACAGAAGGCTTTATAAGAGATCTGGGAACACAGGTTTACAGCAACCTCTCTTTTGGCCACCACTCTGCCACTGTGGTCTATGTGGCACATCTCATTACTAAAGGTTTTGCATCCAGGAAGAAAGAGGTCATTGTCTACCTCTACTCTTCCCTCATTAGGACAATCATCGAGTACAATGCCCCATTTGGCATGTACCTCACTAGACACCTGCAACAACTGGAGAGGCCACAAAAGTACCTCACAAAGAGGATCCTAGGCCTTAAACACTTGTCGTATATGGATGGACTCAAAAGACTCCAGCTATTCTCTGTCTCATATCTCTTACTTAGAGGTGATGTCTGCCTGACTTAGAAAAGCCATGTCTGATCCAGCTCTGTTAGAAATGCTACATCTAAAGAAATCCCAATCCCTCTGCACCACATGCTCCAGAGACCTCAACCTCATTACCACAATCAATTGAATGTGCTGGAGGGACAGGTACATAATCCAGAGACTGCCCATGCTATGGAATAGGCTTCCCATACATGTCAAACAGAGCACCTGATGAGTGGATGGGAAATGCATAATTCACTCCAGGGATCACTCCAGTGGCTCTACTTGACAGAGGCACTGAAAACTAAGGTCGGGTGGCACGATGCCAGGGTAATCCTATGGACTGGTCTTGTAAAGGCTCCAGGGCCATTAGCCTAGTACACACCTATGAACTTATGAACTGGTGTATGGGACAGTGAGGTAACACAGGAGCACTGGTGTATGGGACAGTGAGGTAACACAGGAGCACTGGTGTATGGGACAGTGAGGTAACACAGGAGCACTAGTTTATGGGAGACTGAGGTAATATAGCAGAACTTGTGCATGGGAGAGTCAGTTACACAGGAGCACTAGTATATGGGACAGTGAGGTAACACAGGAACACTGGTGTATGGGACAGTGAGGTAACACAGGAGCACTAGTGTATGGGACAGTGAGGTAACACAGGGTAGTGCATGGGATAGTGAAATAACATAATAGCACTGGTGTATGGGTGAATGAGTTAACACAAGTGCACTGGTGTATGGGACAGTGAGGTAACGTAGGAGCACTAGTGAATGGGATAGTGAGGTAATACTGGAGAACTGGGTATGGGATAGTGATTTAACTCAGGAGCACTGGTATATGGGAGAGTGAGGTAACACAACAGTACTGGTGTATGGGATAATAAAACAACACATGAGCACTGGTGTATGGAATAATCCGGTAACATAGGAGCACTAGGGCATGGGACAGTGCAGTAACACAGGAGCATTGGTGTATGGGACAGTGAGATAAGACAGGATCACTGATGTATGGGACACTGAGGTAACACAGGAGAACTGGTACATGGGACAGTGAGGTAACACAGGACCACTAATATATGGGAGAATGAGGTAACACAGAACCACTGGTATATGGGACAGTGAGGTAAATGAGAAGCACTACTGTATGGGACAGTGAAGTAACACACAAGTATTGGTGAATATGACAGTGAGGAAACACAGGGGCACTGGTGTATGGGATAGTGAGATAACATAGGAGGACTAGTGTATGGGAGAGTGAGGTAACACAGGAGCACTGGTGTATGGGACAGTGAGATAACACAGGAGCACTAGTGTATGGGAGAGTGAGGTAACACAGGAGCACTGGTGTATGGGACAGTGAGGTAACACAGGAGAACTGGTGCATGGGAGAGTGAGTTACACAGGAACACTGGTGTATGGGACAGTGAGGTAACACAGGAGCACTGGTGTATGGGAGAGTGAGGTAAATAAAAAGCACTACTGTAAGGGACAGTGAGGTAATACAAGAGCAATGATAAATGGAACAGTGTGGTAACACAAGCGGTCTGGTGTGTGGGACAGTGAGGTAACACAGGAGCACCTGTGTATGGGATAGTGAAGTAACACAGGAGCACTGGTGTATGGGACAGTGAGGTAAAACAGGAGCACTGATGTATGGGGCAGTAAGGTAACACAGGAGCACTGGTGTATGCGAGAGTGAGGTAAACAAGAAGCACTACTGTATGGGACAGTGGGATAACAAGAGCAATGATGTATGGGACAGTGAGGTAACACATGAACACTTGTATATGGGATAGTGAAGTTGCACAGGAGCACTGGTGTATGGGAGAGTGAGGTAACACAGGAACAGTGAGGTAACACATGAGCACTGATGTATGGGGCAGTGAGGTAACAGGAGCACTGGTGTATGGGACAGTGAGGTAACACAGGAGCACTGATATATGGGACAGTGAGGTAACACAGGAGCACTGATATATGGGACAGTGAGGTAACACAGGAGCACTGGTGTATGGGACAGTGAGGTAACACAGGAGCACTGGTGTATGGGACAGTGAGGTAACACAGGAGCACTGGTGTATGGGACAGTGAGGTAACACAGGAGCGGTGGTACAGAACTATCTTAGAAAAGCAAACCACCATGGTGGAATCACATCAATAAGCTTTATAACAGAAGGAAGAAAACCATGGCAAGAATTAGGTGGTGCAGCACCTAGCAGGATACGTGGTCTCCCACTGAACTAAACTATTTACTCAGTGGACAAATAAAGTCTACCAAAGTCAAATTTTAGGTAAATTTGGCCTCCCAGTCCAAAGACAGCCACACGGTATTCTTTAGCTATGTCCACAACTTCAAAGGCAATACACGATTTTGTGCAAGATGTATTGTAAATGGTGCCACCTATATGAGCCAGAAGAGATAGCAAACCTACTGGCTAACAAATTCAGCTCCAACTTTACCTCTCTCTCCCCATCAACCTTCTCTCAGGAAATACCATTAAACATAACTGCCCTGCTATCACTAAGAAAGAGGTCCTTAATGCTCTAAGGACAAGAACACTGCATCAATCAGCTCAGACAACATCCAAGGATGCCTTCTAAATAGCATGAAACATGATCTATCAGGCCCTCTGGCATTGCTATTTAACTGTAGCGTCTCAATAGGCTTTGTGTAGCATGGAGAACAGCAACAGTCATCCCTCTGCACAATGGTGAGCCATCTACAGACCCTGGAAACTACAGACCCATAAGTCTCACTAGTCAGATATGCAAAGCCATGGAAAGAATTATCATGGATATGATCAATAATGACATAGTTAATCTCCAGACAGTGGACCCAACCCAATTTGGTTTCATGAAGTGCAGGTTATACCTACTCACACTGCCTACCATGACATGGCCAAGGCATTCAACAAAATACCCCACTTGAGCATTGTTGACAAACATAAGAGGTTAGGTACAAACCCTTATGTAACCTGGTGGATAGCCAGCTGGCTCACCGAAAGGACTCAGAAAGTTAGAATTGGGGAGTTCACCTCTGCAAAGAGGCCAGTATTAAGCAGAGTCCCTCAGGGATTGGTCTTGGGATTGATCCTTTTTGGAATTTACTTCTCTAAAGTCAAGGCCAACCCCAATGGCCTCTGGCTGACTAAATGTTCAGATGATGGCAAATTAGGGCTGCCATTGAATCACCCCCCCCAGCATAAATGTTCTCCAGAAAGGGCTGACAAAGATAAATAACTGGTGCCAGAGCCATGGACTAAAACTAAATGCCAAGAAATGCACAATAGTATTCTTTGGGAAGTCATACACTATCACACCCATAAGAGTTGACCCAGTAGTCTGCGACTTGTGGACACACATAGACAGTGATCTAGCCTTTGACCATTATGTGTCTACTGCAGTGGCATAGCTAGAGTTTGTGCCACCCAGGGATGTCTTTGAATTTGCTGCCCCTCCCCTTCACAGAATCATGGCCAAATGGGCCCCCCATACACCCCCCCTGCAGCCATTCCAGTGTCCCATTACTTGGCAATTTCTCCCTATTTACCATAAACACTGTAATGTGCATACTGATTTATGCTTTACTTCTACAATGATTATTTGGATTTCATTTACAACTTATTTAAAATTTTATAGCACAAACACTGATAGACATCTGCTAAACAAAGCAATACAGTCTCACAATGAAAAAAGACTTAGCATTAAAACTTATCTGCCCTTGAAACAAACTCACATTCATTGAAACAGCACTGAAACCCACATTCAAAGAAAATGCATCTGACCAGGGTGGATAAAGTTTACCTTTGGGCTGTTTTCAAATCATAGGCCCCTTGCACACATATTTAGGACCATGCAAACATACATGTGTTATTTGATTCACCTTCCTGATTGTATTAAATTATATTCCTTGTATATTACATCACATGTGTTAGAGAGTGTTTTAAATTTATTGTTTTGAACATTTTTTTCAGTAAGCAATGAAAATGTATGAACCAATAATGATAAAACTGCCATATTCAGAACATTTCCATCATAACAGTCTACTCCAACTTCTGTCATTACAATCCAGTAATATCAGTAAATATGCACAATCTCTGCAGAAGTAAAAATCATCTAAATAATTCCACATTAAAGAGATCTGTAACTAATGAAGAGGTTGCTGCTAGCAAACAACATTGTATTTCATTGTTTCATTTACAAATAAAGTGCCTGTTGCCCTTGAAGAATAAATTGCCTGTGATACATTAAAAAATGATAAGCTGGTAATATTGCAATAGGGAATGGATGGAAAACTGATAACAGGTTTATAGTTACTAGGCACCTCCTCCAAAGGAGGACATTCTAGGACTGCAGCATCCACCCCTTTAAAGTACGACACAGTACAGTATCAGCAATCAATCTACATACTGGGGGAGTAGAACCCACAGTCTTTTGCATCAAAAGCAAGTATACTACCTGCTGTGTTACTAACAATGCAAACAGACTTGGCATAAGCAGAACTAAACTTCTCTTTCCCTGAAGCTCTCAGCTCCTTGTAAAATCCACTTGACACTCAACTATATCTCTCAACTTTGCAGCACAAGAAATCTGGAGAAAGCCAACATTTATTGGGGGGGGGGGAGTGGCAAAGGCCCAAAACCAGGGACACATTTTAAACATTTTAAACAATACAGATGCTTGGTGCCAGAGCCATGGGCTCAAGCTTAATGCCAAGAAATGTATAGTTATCCCCTTTGGGAAAAAACAGGTACTCATGAATTACCACATGGGGGCAGTACACTAAACACAAAAAGTGTGATGTGGACACAGATGGACGGTGGTCTCACCTTCAATAACCACATCGCCACAACAGTCATGAAATCCTTCTATGTGGCACACCTCATCACTAAGGGCTTTTCATACAGAAAAAAGGAGGTCATTGTCCTACTCTACTCATCCTTCATTAGACCCATTATAGAGTACAACGCCCCATTTGGTATGTACCTCACAAGACATCTGCAACAGCTGGAAAGGTTGCAGAAATACCTCACTAAAAGAATCACAAGCCTAAAGCAGATGCCCTATGCTGACTGTAACTCAAGCTATTCTCAGTGGTATATCGTCTACTCTGAGACGATCTCTGCATAACACACAAGGCCTTGTCAAACCCTGAGCTGTTGGACATGCTCCACTTAAAGAAATCCCAATCCCTCAGAGCCACACACTCCAGGGATCTAAACATTGTCATCACAATAAACAACACATGCTGGATAGGTTTGTGACCCAGAGATTCCCCATACTCTGGAATAGACTGCCCATACATGTCAAGCAGAGTGACTCCTTGGCCCTCTTCAAAAGGAACCTTGACGATTGGATGGGAGATAGGAAATTCACCCCGGGGATCACGTCAGTCACCCTCACAGACAGGGGTCCAGGGAAGTAAATATTGTGGGAAGAAATATCCAGGGAATTGTTATGGCTAGACTTGTATAGGCCCTAGGGCCGATAGCCTAGTACCAACCTATGAACCTATACTTGTATAATCTTAGAAAGTTACTAGAATAAAATGTTTTGTGTTACCTTGCATTTTCTGAAAGAGAGGAAGACTGAAACTTAAATGGCTCTCATTAATTAATGAATTCACTTCTTACTGATTTACCAGAAAACCACAAATTTTAAGAGGAGCAGACCAAAAGTATGAGCCAAATATTCCAGACAAGACATTCTGTAAAAATTTGGACCATTAAGAGCTGTGGACTCAACTCCTTGAATCACAAGTGGTGGTATGGATAGAGACTTCAGGCTCTTGTTCCTTGTACCTAAGGTGCAGGGTTTAAGCTGAGTAATACTAACCACCAGATATACATAACTGGGGCATTTTACACACACACACACACACACACACACACACACACACACACACACACACACACACACACACACACACACACACACACACACACACACACACACACACACACACACACACACGCACACACACACACACACACACACACACACACACACACACACACACACACACACACACACATACACACACACACACACACACACATACACACACACACACACACACACATACACACCCTCTTGATGAAGAAGCAACAAAAATGAAATGACTGAAGCACAATTCCATTCCTTTAAGAAGCTAATTGAACACACACATCAGAAGCAATCCGCACTCCCCTTACTTGGTGAAGCAGCAATTCCCTTATTGTATTTAAAATTGTGAAGGCATGTTGGGCATGTCTGTGTGACAATGCATTCACAGACATGACTGACCAGCTACAGGATGATTCTTAAAGAAAAATGTCCATCCTTAAAAGCAGTGTTTTGTTTTTTCATTAAACTCTTACATGTGACAGCCCAAAAGTGCTGCTCAGGGCAGACTGCGCTTCTTGTGCCCCCCCCCCACCAACAACTGGAACATCCACAGAGCTTCCTCATTAAAAGAATGCAAGGTGTAAGTAACATGTCTAATGCAGACAGCCTCAATGTCCTTTTCCTGCATTCAGTCTCCTACAGGCTTTTGAGGAGAGATCTATTCCTGGCATACAAGGCATTATCAGATGCCACTCTGATGGACCTCCTGCATATTTGCATAACAAATACCACCAGAATTACCCAGTCTCAAGACTTAAAGCTTGCCTGTAATATAAATAGGATCTACTTAAGAGAGACAGATATGTATCCTAGATATGTATCCCAGAGACTATCCCTTCTCTGGAACAGAGTTCTTCCCTAACCCAATTCAAATGTAACTTGGACACCTGGATGGGGAACAAGAAATTCATCCCTGCTTTGGCATCTATGTCTCTAATGGATACAGGCAGGCCCTATGAACAAATTAAATAAATGGTTCATGTCCCAGGCACCTGCTTGTAAATGTTTCACCTCAAATTTGTCCCAGGGGTTCCACCTATGTCCCTCAATGACAGGGGTGACAGGTGCTGACTGAGGTTACTTTTTTGGGGGATAAGCTCTTGGCTAGGCTTGTAAGGGCCCCATGACCATCAGTATAATAACATCCTATGACCCTATGAACAAATTAAATAAAACATTTTTTTTTGTAAACACCTACATTCTGGATAGTAAACATATAGGTAATTATGGTAACGAAAATTGGAAGTTATTTTTATCAGACAGGAATTTAACCAGGAAAATAGCAGACAAACCATATGTCACATATAAGAAAAATAAAGCATTTAAGGCATATTTAGAACATGATGGCAACATAGATAATGCTACTAGGAAACATGCACAGGGTACATTTAAATGTGGTTGTTGTACACAGTGTTGCAGGATAAATCCAGCTGACAGTTTCAGTATTACAGTTATTGTGTACAAGATTACTGAACATTTTTCTTGCTATGCACAAAATGTTGTTTATTTGTCTCAGTGTCAATTATGCCCTGCATTTTATATCAGTAAAATGTCTAGGAGATTAAAACAGTATATTTATGAACACCTTTTGGATATTAAAAATGGAAAATCACTAATGCCTTATATAACATTGTGAAAAAATTTCAGACACATTCTTTTAACTTTTTGGTGGTTGAACAAGTTAAAAATGATTCACAGGGATGGATTATAGATGAACATTTAGATAAATGTGAGTTTAAATGGCAGCTTAGATTAGATGCCACAAATGATGCTGGGTTAAATTAATCTGTTTCATTTAGTTCCCTTTTAAGGTTAAAATCTCATAATGCATTATATAGTTATTATTGTTGTCATGGTCATAGTTTTTAATCAATAAACCATCATTTTAACTGATTAAGTAAAGTTTTAATTTCCTTATTAATTAGAATATGTTTCATAAGGGCTGATTGTTGGTATGTGACTTTTAACTTGTATTTACAAGTATGTCTTTTACTTAGTAAATTGTTCTGATGAAGTTCCGAGTGTTGTATGGAATGAAGGCACTTAACCAAATAAAATAAATAAAGGAAACAATACAATCTGTGAATTCTAGCAGTTTGTGGACACTACCACTTTCTGGTTCTTTAGTTTGTTTTTTAATTGTTTTGGGTTTTATGCTTGGTCTGTGTGACTATTTTATACTAATATGAAAAACATGAAAAATAGCGAATATTGACTGTCATGTTGTGTTACATTCAAAATTTTTTTATGTTCGGTACATTGAAATACAGCAATTAACATTGACTTTTTTCTTAAAATATGTTGTGCATTTCAGTGAAATAAACGTACACCTTCTGTTTTCTATTCTAATTTTTGATATAGGGAGGTTTGCACAGAGATACTTATTGTTGCAGTCATTACCGCCTGTTACATTTTGTACCGTTGTTGTACTTGTCACACTGCTTGTTATGCTGCCTGTTTTTATCAAGCATTATAGCTTCATAGGTAGATAATAGGCTATCTGCCCCAAGGCATTTATAAGCCTAGCCGGAAAGTGTTGGCTTTCACTGCCCCCCCTTTGATTAGTTCCCTGTGCCTCTGTACAGCACAGCCATTGAAGTGATCCCCTGGGTATACTTTCTGTTTCCCATCCACTCGTCAAGGTTTCTCTTGAAGAGGGTTAGCGAGGAGCTCTGCCTAATGTAGATTGGAATCTTGTTCCAGAGCATGGGAAGTCTCTGGGACAGGAATCTATCCCACCAGCATGTCCTATTTATTGTTGTGGTGAGGTTTAGATCCCTAGAGTGTGTGGCTTGAGGGGATATGGTTTTCTTTAGGTGGAGCATGCCCATCAATTCTGGGTTGGACATGGCCTTGTATGTCAGGCAGAGATCACCTTTGAGTAGGCAGGATGCAACCAAGTACAGCTGAAGTTTCTTCAGTCAAGCTGCATAGGGCATCTGTTTGAGGCCAGTGATCCTTTTGATGAGGTACTTCTATGGTCTTTCCAGCTGTTACAGGTGTATTGTAAGGTACATTCCAAATGGGGCGTTGTACTCTATGACGGGTCTGATGAGTGATGTGTAGAGGGGCACAATGACCTCTTTTGATCTGGATGCAAACCCTTTTATGATTAGGTGGGCCACATAGAAGGATTTTCTAACCACTTTGGCAATGTGATTGGCAAAGGAGAGGTTACTATCTACTTGGATCTTCCGTATTGATGGGGCTACAACCTATGTGGTAGTTTGTGAGTACTATGTTTTTTCCAAAGGGGATGACTATGCACTTATTGGCATTTAGCTTGAAGCCATGGTTTTATCACCAGGTATCTGTCTCAGTGAGACCCTTTTGGAGGATGTCTGTGTCAGCCAGGGAGTCAATTATAGCCCCTAGTTTGCAGCCATCTGCAAACTTAGTAAGCCATAGTCCTCCTGTGCTCTGAGAAGTATATGCCGAACAGTAGAGGTCCTAGGACTGAGCCCTGGAGAATGCCTCTTGTAACTGGTTTAGAGTCAGACCTAGCTCCTGCAACTCTTACCATGTGGGTAATGTCTGTAAGCCAGTTGGAAACCCATCTCGTGATGTAGGGGTTTATGTTCAGGCTGGTGAGCTTGTCTATAATACCTGAATGGGGAATGGTGTCGAAGGCCTTTGTGAGGTCTAGGTAGGCTGTGTGGACCACCTTTCCCTCGTCTATAACCTTGGTAACTGTCTCAAGAAAGTCCACCAGGTTTAGGAAGCATGATCTGCCCTTAACAAAGCCAAAATGGGTAGGGTCCAGTGTTTGGAGGTTCTCAATGTCTCATTTAATGAGATCCGTGATGATGTGCTCCATAGCCTTGCAGACCAAGCTAGTCAGGCTTATAGGGTAATAGTTCTTGGGGTCTGTTGTGGTTCCACCTTTGTGGAGCAGAATAATTGTTGCTGTGCTCCACTCTGTGGGCACGTAGCCTGTGGAGAGGCTGAGTTTAAACAGTGTGTTTAGGCGAGGGGTTAGTTTGTCTTTGAGATTGTGTAGGATGCAGCCTGGGACACAGTCTGGTCCCATTGATGCTGTGTTTTTGGCTTTGGAGAGGGCTGTTTTAACCTGAGTGTCTGTTATTTCAGGGGCACTACATTCTTCTGGTATGGTGGTGGGCCATTTTGGGGGTGGGAGGGGGTGAAGTCTGCACTGAACCTGTCTGCCAGGATGTTGGCGATATTGGTCAGTTCAGTGTATTTTGCGCCATTCTGCACTAACTACGAGCAGATCTGAGAATTTCCACTTAGATTCTTGACATAGCTAAAGAATGCCTTGTGGTTATCTTTGGAGTCCTTGGCAATTTTTCTTTCGAAGCTAGCCTTGGAAGATTTTATGAGGGATTATAGTTTCTTGCTGATACTGATCAGGGGTGTCTTCCCTTCTTGGGATTTAACTTTTTTCTGTACTAGTTTCCTCCTTCTATTGTATAGCTTGTTTATGGCAGGGGTCCACCAGACTGATTTCTTTTTCTTGGAGGAGTGAGTCTTGGTTTTGCTTGGGATAGCACAAGCTATGCATTCTTGTAGGTGCCTGTAGAGTGCATTTGTAAAGGATTTTGCAGCTTGGACAGCATTATCCTTTAGCATGGGGGCTTTGAAATGTTCCACCTCAGTCTTAAGTAACGTGAAGTTTGCTTTTGAAAAGTTTTTCACGGTGGTTTCTTTGACCAGGGGTGGGAGCAGAATGTGGATATCCAGAATGATTAGTTTATGGTCAGATCTAACCCACGAGGGGCTGACCTCCAGTGTGGAACACCGATCGCCCATGTTGGTGATGACCAGGTCCAATATGTTGTCACCTCTGGTAGGGGTGTTGACCAGCTGATCCAGGGTGTTAGAGTTTATAAATTCTAGGAAATGTTGGGCAAGGGAGTTAGTACTTGAGTAGTTCTCCCAGTTAATGTTTGGGTAATTGAAATCATCCAATATCAGGATGTTTGGTAGGACCTTTATGTTTCCCAGTGTTTCCAGAAATGCGGAATGGGGTTGAATTGCAGTTTTGCCCATTGTTAGCTGCACGTGAATGATCTCTGAAGCATCGGGCTGTGCCACTAACCTGGAGGTGTGGGTATCCTTGATGAATATGTATACGCCCCCACCCTTTGTATTTCGGTCTGGGTTTTGTGGCTGAAATGTATGGTATGAGTTGTAGCCTGGTAGTGCTGGGGTGCTCTCTGGAGCCTTAAACCGGGTTTCTGTTACTGCACATATATCGATTTTCTCCATACTGAGGAGTGCTTCGAGTGTGTGCATTTTGAGGTTTAGACTTCTGGCATTGAGTAACATTACCCTCAGTTTTTTGTTACTTGTGTTATTTACGGCAGTGGGTTTGTCTTTTTAGCCTTGCCTAAAAAAGGCACTGGGGGGGTGGCAAGAGCCTTGGCCAATATTCGAAAGCCTAAGGGTGACAGGTGCAAGCCATCTCTAGCAAAGCAGCGTGACTTGTAGAGCATGTCATCCCAGGCTGACAGACACTGGATTCCCTTTGAATGATACCAGAAGCTTAGCCAATTGTTGAAAATGATAATTTTTTCTTTATACCATGGTATAATTCTTGGTGAGGGCAGGATGCTACTCAGGGTCAGGGTCATACCGGCCTAGGCTATGTGATTGGAGAGCTCCTCCATGTCTCTTTTCATGTAGTCCAGGGAGGTAGGGATCAGGTCATTCATACCAACATGGACAATGACAGAGTCATATTTGCACTTGTTCTGGAGTGACCTGAGTGCTTGTGTTATGTGGCAGATGCTGGCACCCAACAGGCAACTAACAGTAACCTTCTCCTTGTTCAGCCTAGTGAGTGGGACGTCAGTGTGCCTGACTATAGAGTCATCTATTACTAGTGTATTGGGTATGTTATTTTGCCTTAAGGGCTGTGATTGCATGGCACACTGATTTTGTGAAGTATGTGTTTCATAGTTTGTGTTGGGGGGTAGAGGTTGCTTGGATGTCTGCTTTAGAGGTCTCTGTTGCTTTTGCAGATTTTTATTTAGAGCCTCCGAGTATGTTTTCATGGTGTGATGCAAGTAATTCCCTTTTCCTCTTGACTGCCTGGTCCAGTCTTGGGTTGAGAGAGCTTAGCTGCATAATTGCATCTCTCGCATGTATTAGTGTTTGGTGGTAGGAGGAGAGGGTTGTCTGTGTACATGAGGCAGTTGTAACATTGCCTCGAAATGCCCAGATTCACCAGTTGGACCAGAGAGTACACCTGAAACTGCCCTTTGGACATGCCTGGATAGGTACAGTGAACTGTTTTACTGATTGACTGGTAAGGTCGAATAGAGAGCCTTGTCCTGCTCTACAGTACAGGGAGGTCTAGTGCTAAGGTTTATTAGTGCTTGCTATGTGTTTTGAGCAAGTGCCAGGCTGAGAAGTGAATGGCTTGAGTGCTTAAGTTGAAAGTTTGTCTAGTTCTAAGGGAAAATTTGAAGAGTAGACTTTGTGGAGCTGGGAATAGTTATACCCCAGCTAACTGGAGTTGCCCGGCATGCAAAACTGCACAAATGCGGGTTTTATAGCATGGGGAAATGAAACAGATAGAAATTAGCCCAAAATGGCCAATAAACTACTAATTTCTGGGATGAAACTCCTCCTCCAGGGACAGATAGGCTGCTCAAAGCTCCCCTCTCTCACAGGTGAACAGAGAAACTTCCTTTGATCCAAGTAAGGTATGGGCAAACACAGAAACTTGTAACACAGCCCTGAATTCAGCACTAACCTGAAAACTGGACTGTACTAGCTTAGAAAGGTGGGAAAACAAGTATTTTTTTTTTTTGGGGGGGGGGTTCTTTTGTTTTTTTTTTTCAGAAAATAAAGCAGATACAATCAAAAAAAATTTAAATGCACAGAAATGGCTATCACACTTGAGTGTGTAGCCTACAACAGTTAAACAGGTAATTTAAACACAGAACCAACTTTGTTAAAGTGCAGGCAGTAAAATAAGTCAGAAACAAACTTTTTAAATCACAGAAACTAAAAAAAATTGTTGTTTTAGTTGGAATTAGCTAAAGGCAGCAAGAAAATGCAGAAAAAATGATATTTAATCACTCCAAAGTCTCTCTTTTGTCTCTCTGCTCCTGTAGAACTCTGCAGGGCACCAGGCAGGAGCTTGCTGAGCTGTATACAAGAGTAAAATTCTCACAAATGCGGATTTTATAGCAGGGAAATAAATTTGGTCTCAGCTAGTTCCAAATGAATGTAAATGTTATTCAAGCCTGGACCAACCTGACTTATGAGTATGTAACTTGGACTCTTTATTGATGCTTTCAAGTAGCAGTAACTGTTTGTGCGAGCTTAACCATCATTCAGGTTTTCATTTATGAAGGCTTTACTTCTGTGCTGGTCCAGTGGGTTTAATCAATATAAATCATGTCATTTGTAGTATTTACATCCTTTGTCTTATATGGATTTATTTGGGACATTTCCTTAAACCTTTAGTAGCTTCTTTGTTACAATTTATTTTTTGTAACTTGCTTGTTGATATTTAATATTTTTTCACAGTTGTCACTCAATTCCACATTTTTGTGATGTGTTTTATTGGTTATTGCATTATTTTGATTTATGTTGCTTTAATATGTATTTAATGCTTTGGAAATAAACACTACAATAAACTTAAGTTGAAGATGAACCAAAGATCAACTGGAAATAATGAATTAGGAAAGACATGCTGCTTTCTACCGTCCAAAACTGATCCTTCTGTTATAACAGAATCAATAAAAGATTGTCATTTTATAGTAATTCTCCATAACTGAAAGTGATAAATTCCAATCATCATACAGAAAGGGCTCTTGATTATCTGCATGGCAGTTCTGACGTCTGTGGTTTTGATCCATCATTTCCACAACAGGTCACAGGACCACCACACATGGAGGAAGGAACCCTTCCTTCTACAGCCATGTCAACAAGCCATATTAAAACTGAGTAGGCACCCCATTTTTATCCAGGGTACAATATGCTAGATTATTTTTTTTATTTTTATATTATATTAGGTTTACTTTCATATTGTTAATCACATATGATCGACTGGCCACATAGTCGAACCGTTTCAGCGAAACCAGAACCATGAAACTTTTAAAATGTTGAATAAATGTCGAATTTCGACATTTCCGGCCATGCCACATCTCCACACCAGTGCTACCATGGGTCAAAAAGGGGGCGAGATTTAGCCGTTCACAGATGTGGTATTCGACATTTGGAACGTTCGCACTTCAGTGTTCGTGGAAGCAGAGTCGAACATATTAAGATCTGCGTTATGAAGGTAAACCATTATATTATTTAATGTCTAGGTGATTTTATATGCACCTCGTAGGATTTACAAATATGCATGATGTTAAGCATGTCTACCTAGGTAGAGAGTGCTTGGGCCCACTGAATCAACAATTACAAATGTTCCTCTAGCAAACATAACACAGTTAACTAGTTCTGTGATTTTCAAAAAGAAATCAAGACTCCAAGGCTGGAAGTAGCAAACTGTAATCATGGTGCAGTCAGTTCAACTTGGCACCCAATGAAATGCCAATAGCAGCAATCAGTAAGACCCAATACAAGGTTAAAACAGTTGGCAGCAATAAATATGACCCAACACGAGATAAGAACGATAACAGTTAAGCGCTTTCACCTAACAACTGTCAGGTTTCATCAGAACAAATTATAATGTTTGAAATGTTCCTTAAGTATAACCAGCAATTTCAAAATGCCCAATGAAGAAACAGCTTCAATTAACCATAACTTCCCCCATTTGAAAATACATTTACACAAAAATTCAATACATATAACTGAATACAATATATTATTATTATTACAAACATACTAAAAACTTATAAAAATGTTCAAAATACTTCATTACTATAATGTAATATATCCACAGTGAATGTGTTGCATTAAGACAAATATGTTATTCAATTTTTAACTTGTCATCACAACGTTTTATAATTTCGCTGACCTCAGTCTGAGTACACTACTTATGCTGATATAATTATTCAAGCCAGCCTCCTGTTTGATCTGCCAGAACAATTCCCTATACTCAAGTCTGGCCTCCCAGTTACCACCACGGGCATCTGATGTCACCTGTTCAATAACCATAAACTTAAACTTACAATTAGGACAACCCACAGAATGTTTAAAAAGTGTACTGGTTTCTTTTGCTTTTAACATATCATAAGTGTGCTCATATATCCTCTTTCTGAGGTTTCTTTCTGTCTTTCCAACATAAAAACTGTTGCATGTTTCACAAACTACAATATAGACCACCCCTGAAGTATTACAAGTGTAGTGTCCCTTACATTTCATCCTATAATTCCTTGCTATTATAACCACTTCACCTTTGTCAGTAATGTACCTGCACTGGTTACAAGTTCCACATTTGTATGTATCAAATTTATTGTTTACTTTATTGTTCCTAATATCCCCTCTTTCTAGCATTTCCTTCAAGTTTGTGCCCCTTCTTCTAATAAATTTCGGTATATCTGGTGTAAAGTTCTTAGTTTCCTCATGTACTTTCAATATTCCCCAGTGTTTCCTAATAATCCCTTCTATTTCTGTGGAAGTTGTAGAATACATATGGACAACGGCAGTGTCATATTCTACCTGAGTTACATTCTGTTTGATCTCAAAATTACAACTTTTTCCCAGTAGTGGACTATATTTAACATCTCTATCCTGAATCACTTCATCTATTAAGCAGTCCACAAAACTTGGTGGATATTCTGTCTGTATAAACAGTTCCCTGATAAATTCCAACTCATTGTGGAACACAGATAGTAAACTACACATTCTCGAGGCTCTTATTAATTGCCCCTTCACAATGCCCTTCTTTTGAAAGTTTGGATGACCACTGTCATAATGTAAATATGAATTTGAGAGTCTGTGTTTCCTGAATATCTTAGAATGGAAACAATTATTCACCCAGTCCTTATATAGAGTTACATCTAAATAATCAATTTTCTCTAGTGATAGAGTGTGTGTAAATTTTAAAATTCAGTTGTCCTATTAATATAAGTCAAAAAAGATGACAATTCATCAACCGACCCCTGCCAAAACAAACAAATGTCATCCAGAAACCTTGTGTAATAAACAATATTCCTATACCATTCAGTTTCTATAATGTATTTCCTTTCCCAAAAATATAATACCAAATTGGCATATAAGGGGGTGCAAGCCACCCCATAGCAATGCCTCGTTCTCGTTTATAATATTCACCATTGAAATACACATAGTTGTTTTTAAGAATTATTTCCATAAATTTAATCATCAAATTCACAACGTTGGCTTCCAGATATTTTGCTTCTAGTAATACCTCCTGAAACCACTCCAACTCTACATTATGAGGGATACTAGGGAATAATTCCATCACATCTGTCGTCACTAAATAAACTGTTGCACTAAACTTATCAGAAATATTATTTAGAAAATCCTAATAGTCTTTAGCAATGTGTTTCAAGGATTCTAGAAGTTTTTTTAGGTGATGGTCCACAAATACAGCCAAAGATTTGATAATAGAACCAGCATCTGACACTATAGGCCTAAAAACTGGATTTTTCAATACTTTTATGTGTCTTGGGCATTCCAAATATTATTGGGATATGTGTTTTTTCCATATGTAAAATAATATACAGATTTTTGTCCAGTGCTCCTTGTAATAAATGGTCTTTCATATAATACTCAGTTTTAGCATATATAATGCTAATTTCGCTCTTAGAGGCTATATTGTACTTTTCTTCATCATTCAAAATTTCAAGCATCCTAGTTTCATAATCCATTACATACATCAACACTGCCCCACCCCCTTTATCAGGTATCATTACCCTGCATTTGTTGTTACATAATACTTAAATTAACTGTTCCTCTGTGTCTGTTAAATTCTTCATAACATTCTTTTTATATTTAAATTTCTAATATCTTTCGCCACCAATTCCTCAAAACTTTTTAAAACTGGGTTAAGTGGGGAGGTTGAAACTACTTGCTCTACTCAACACTTGCTTGTCACCCTTTCTCCCTTTAAATATCAAATTCAGATTCAGCTTTCTCAAAAACATTTTAACATCTACCAGGATTCTTACCAAACTCAAAGGCGTGTTATGAACAAATTGTAAACCCTTGGTAAACAGGGTAAAAAATTGTCAGTAATCCTTAAATCAGTGTAGTTAAAGATGTTGAAATTACCTTTTGTAACTTTTACCCCCTTCTGTTAAAATAATGTCTTTGAGATTCCCTGTTGTACATATTGCCCCCATGGCTGACTGTTGTTTCGCACATAATTTCTGTTGTTGCCCCAACCTCTTTCCCTGCTCCCCCTCCCCTGCATTTGATTGTACTAGTTGTAATTGTTGAAATACCCTTGCTTCTGTGCAATTTTTTCGCTTCTTCTGAAGGGGCTGGTTCTAAAGGGTGGGTATGCACATTGTTTGAATTTACATTCTCTTGATTAAACACATCATCATCATCATTCCTGGTTTCCCCTTCCCCCACAACCTGATTATATGTTTTCTTCGGGGGGTGGGTATGCTTTACCTTCCTTATACTTGTTTAAATCCATCTGTAATTATTTTACCTTTCTAATTATTACATTATCACAATATAAAACAATTTGTCTAAATACAGCTTCTAGGGTTACCACTTGTCCCACTTGGCGAGGGACAGTCCCTCTTTGGGCAGTTGTGCCCTGACCAAAAATATTAAAAATGGCAAATGTCCTGAGATTGTAGGACATAATTATGTCCCATATTTTATGTAATAGTTGCATAAAATAGTTATTTCTGTATCTAAAATACCTAAATGTTACAAGAAACAGAATAAGCAACTAAATTGCTACAAGAATAAGCTTTTATTTAGGCAAAAAAGTAAAGTTCTATCCTTTGTACTGACCGTGGGTATGTGTCGGCCTGTAAAATCTGATGTGTGTCCCAAAAAGTCCCACTTTGGCCATTTGAAAAGGTGGCAACCCTAACAGCTTCATATTTTAATTTCTCAATGTTAAAATGACAGTCCATAGTAATTCTGTTGTGCAATACGTTCACTTCCTTCATAACAGTTTCTCTTTGTTGTTCGTAGTCCCTGATGATTCATTTTAATAGTTCAATACCAAATCTGTTAAACAATTCAAGTAGCTCCTTGTGAAATGTACTGTTTGTTTCCACATTGTTGGGATACTTAAAAAGCCCTAGCCCTTTAGGTACCCTACCCACTGCTACACATTCAGTCAAATAGTCAATTTCTAACTGCAGAGTTTTTAAAGTTAGAAGTTTGTCTTTAAATACCTTTAATGCATCCGCGAATATCTCACTGATGTCCCACTCACCAGGCTAAACAAGGAGAAGGTTACTGTCAGCTGCCTGTCAGGTGCCAGGATCCACCACCTAACCCACGCACTCAGGTCACTCCACAACAAGTACAAATATGACTCTGACATTGTCCATGTTGGTGTGAACAACCTGAGACATACCTCCCTGAACTACATGGAAAGAGACATGGAAGAGCTCTCCAAACTTGTAGCCCAGGCAGGAATGACCCTAGGGAATGATACCGCAGTACAAGGACAAAATGATTGACTTCAACAATTGGCTAAGCTTCTGGTATCATTCTAAGGGGATCCAGTATCTGTCTGCCTGGGATGACAAGGTCGACAGACCACGATGCTTTGCCAGAGATGGCCTGCACCTGTCACCCCTGGGATTATGGATACTGGCTAAGAGTCTTGCTGTCCCTATAGTGTCTTTTTTAGGCAAGGTTCAAATGACAAATTCACCACCGTAACAGGAACAAGCAAAGAAAAACTGAAGGTAATGCTACTCAATGCTAGAAGTCTAAATCTCAAAATTCACTCACTCGAGGCACTCCTTAAAATGGAGATATCTGTGCAGTGACTGAGACCTGGTTCAAGGCTCTAGAGAGCACCCCTGCATTACCACGCTATAACTCATACCACACTTTTCGGCCATGTAACCTGGACCAGAACACCAAAGGCAGAGGTGTGTCCATATTCATGCAATATCATACTGTGCTTTTTTATATGTTTTATAAATAAATAACATGATCAAGTGAAGTGCCCCCCTAGGATGAATGACCATACTTCCCTACTACCAGCCTTAAAACTCAGAGCAAATAAAATAAAATAAAATAAAATGAAATAATAAATAAATAATATAGAATAATATAATGAAATAAAACAATGTTTTTATAAAAGTATATACATACACACATTTTTAAAAAAGTACATTTAAATATGAGTATTATATATTATATATGAGTTTTTATTTATTTATACTTCACTTGATCATGTTATTTATTTATAAAACATATAAAAAAGCACAGTATGATATTGCATTATGTTGCATTATTTACATTATTTATTTTATGTATTATTCTACAGGTATTAGGAATAGGATGAATTATATGGAAGTTCCTGAGAAAATCTTGTTATGTTGAGCAGTTATGTTTGCTGTTATTATTACATACATATTTTTGTACTTGCACTATGACTTTAACAAGTATTTTAATCAGTGTAATCAATTAATGGATGAACTAATTGTAACTTAAATTGACTATAAATTAAACAGATGCATGTGATTTTATTGTTCTGAAGAAGTTTCCGGACAGGAAATAAAAGCGCTAAACCTATTGTTCATTGTGTTTTAATAAATTGGAATTGATAATGAATTATACATGGGACTGCCTTTATTGGGATCCTGTGCTCGGAGATTTTTAAACTTATTGTTTTTTTCTTGTCTCCATGGTCCATTGGATTGGAGCTATGTCAAGAATCTCAATGGCAACACCCAGATCTGCTCTGAGTTACAGCACAATGCACAAAAATTACAGAACCAACTGATATTGCCAGCATTCTGGCAGATAGGTTCGGTGCTAACTTTAACCCCCCACCCTCACCCGCTAAAGGGCCCATATCTATACAGGAAGAATGCAGAGTCCCTGCAATCACATCTATGCAGGTAAAAGCTGCACTCTCTAAAACCAAAAACACAGCATCCATTGGACCGGACAACATCCCAGGCTGTATTTTACATGAACTTCAGAACGAACTAGCTCTCCACCTAAGCACCATGTTCAGTCATAATCTCACGTCAAGCTTTGTGCCCACTGAATGGCACACAGCAACAGTTATCCCACTCCACAAAGGGGGAGCCACCACTGATCCTGGGAACTATCGCCCTATTAGCCTAATGAGCTTGATTTGCAAGGCCATGGAACTTATTATCATGGAACTCATGAACAAAGACATTGGTAACCTCCAAACTCTGGACCCCACCCAGTTCGGGTTTGTGAAAGGCAGATCATGCCTTCTGAATCAATTGACTTCTTTGAGGCAGTCACCAAAGCCGTAGACAAGGGTAAGGTGGTTCACACAGCCTATCTTGACCTCGCCGAGGCTTTCGACACCATCCCCCATTCTGTAATTATAGCTAAACTCAAATCCCTACATCACAAGATGGGTTGCCAACTGGCTCACTGACAGAACCCACACTGTAAAACTTGCAGAATCCAACTCTGACTTCAAAACAGTGACAAGTGGAGTACCACAGGGTTCCGTCCTGGGACCTCTCCTGTTTGGTATCTACTTCCCTGAAGTACAGGCTAACACAGAAGGCCTCTGGCTAATGAAGTTCGCAGATGACTGCAAACTAGGAGCCATAGTCAAGTCCCCAAATGATGTGGACATCCTACAGAAGCGCCTCACTGAGACAGATGCCTGATGTCAGAGGTATGGCCTCAAGCTCAATGCCAAAAAGTGCATTGTCATCCCCTTTGGTAAAAACTCTGTACCCACGAACTACCACATAAACGGCAGTCTACTTAATGCCGAATGTGTGATAACAGACCTTGGGACCCAGGTGGACAGTAGTCTCTTCTTTGATAATCACATCTCCACAGTAGTCAGGAAATATGTCTATGTGGCACACCTCATCACAAAAGGGTTCTCATCCAGGAAAAAAGAGGTCATTGTTCCCCTCTACTCGGCACTCATTAGACCCATTATAGAGTACAATGCCCCTTTTGGAATGTACTTCACAAGACATCTGCAGCAGCTGGAAAGGCCACAGAAGTACCTCACAAAGAGGATTACTGGCCTCAAACAGATGCCCTGCACTGACCGTCTCAAAAAACTCCAGCTTTACTCTGTAGCATATCGCCTACTCTGAGGAGATCTCTGCCTAACATATAAAACTATGTTAAACCCAGAGCTGTTGGACATGCAACACCTAAAGAAATCCCAATCCCTCCAAGCTACATGCTCTGGGGACCTAAACCTTGTCACCACAACAAACAGGACATGCTGGAGGGATAGATTCCTGTTCCAGAGACTTCCTAGACTCTGAATAGTTTAGTTAATGAAACAAAGGGGTTAAACTGAACAAAAGAATGTGATGGAAAGTAGAGTTCTATAATTTAAACTTATCATAACAGTAGATATTTGAATTTTCACCGCTGTAGCAGCCTTAGCTAAGGATTTAATAGCTGACCATCTTCCAAAGCTTCAGGGCACCTTTCATGCACCCAAACCATCAGGCAGCTCAAGTTGTGCTGATTAAAAGATAAGTTTGGGTGCAAAGCCCTTCAGAACATGCCTTCAGAGAAAGGGAGGCTGAGCCCTGAAAGGACAATGCCAGGAACAACAAAAACAAATGTCCACATCCTGGCATAAACAACATACCAAAAAGGGGGGGAGCGAGTGGCTGCTGCAGCAGTGAACATTCAAACATGAACTGTTATGGTATGTTCAGCTTACACAACTGAACTACATTCATTATATTGCTCACTGCTGCAGTAACCTTAACTATATAGGTAAATTACCCTAGCTTACTACATTTGGGAGTCAAGGAATCAAGCTTACAGTGCTTTGTAAAAATGGGGTTCCTATCAGCATTTTGAATGTTGAAAATGCCAAATTGAATTTAATTGAACTGAAATGTTCGAAATCTCAGAAGAGTGAACTGACGGAACATCGATTTCTTTCCTAGGGAAAGAAATCGGTGGGCCATCATCGAAGTTTGCTATTTCCTCCACTGTGGTGCGGTCTCGGAGTTGGTATATTTAAGTAGGGGGTGTAGGGGGGCACAGTGAAGCCCCCCACTTCTGTCAGTGTTTAAAGTATTGAACATTTTTTTTTTGCATGGAACACCGATTTATTTCTCTGGGAGAGAAATCGATATTCCGTCAGTTCGCTCTTTTGAGATTTCAAACTTTTCAGTTCGATTAAATTGCATTCAGCATTTTCAGCATTCGATATGCTGATACAGACCCGTAAAAATGTACTGAGGACCAAGTAGCAGTTTCTGGAGTACTTCTAGATTCCAACCCTTTACAAAAAAGCCGTAGATGAAGCCAAGGCCCTGATAGAGTTGGCCTTAACCCTGCCTAGAATTGTTTTGCTATGGTGAGTATAACAGTAGGTAATAGCCTTAGACAACCATTTAGAAATAGCCTGTTATACACACACACACACACATACATATATATATATATATATATATATATATATATATATATATATATATATATATATATGGGTCTACTTCATATGACCTAAATTTCATATGACCCCTTTTATTTATTTAATGGTCTAGCTCTTAAGAGAAGCTTTAAGATCATATCCTACATCAGCCCTTAGCCTAATTATCCATTTTGTTTTGAAAATCTCAGTCCTATTCTCTATGTCCCCCACAATGACTAATTATAACTTGTTCCTTACTAAAAACTTGAGAAGATGTGCATATTTCCACACTTGTGTATGTGCTTGGCCAATGCATTTGTAAGACAACCTCTCCTTATATCATACATATGCCCTCTTATTCTGTCTTTAAGGTGTCTATTTGTTTTCCCTGCTGTAGAATATGATCTTAATGACAAGGTTTCATTAAAGCCTCTCTTAAGAGATAGACCATTAAATAAATAAAAGGGGTTAGTTAGATACAATGGCCAGTCACACAGACTTCATTGTGTAGTACATGGTTTATATAAGTTGACATCACTTTAAATGCTCATGTTTGTTAGTAATTTTAATTGTACTTTTTATGTGTGTCCTTGTGATGTGATGTGGTTTTATGCTACTCAGTATTTAAACTGGGTTTATTGTTAGTGCATTTGAACATCCTATGAAACAATGTTTCAACTGTGAAAGCACTAACATTTTATAATAAATTATTTTACACAGCCTCATTGTTTGATTCACTTACATGTTCCTTTGGAGTAAAGTGTAAAGCCTCTTTTCTTGTCATACTCTTTTGAAGATGTGGGGATTCCCCTAGTGGGAGACAGCACAGTTGAGGGGAGCTTCTAAAAGACATTTTAGAGCTTCTGTACATTTATTGCCCTGACCCCAGCTATCTCCACAGTGGTACAGTTAGGCAGGATCTCTGGAATTAGTCTGCTGGTCCACGGTGGAGGAGCTGCAGTATCTGTGGTTGTTTTTCCAGTTATTATTATTGCCTTTGAGTGGAGACCCTTCTGGAAATTGTCACTGTATTGTAAGTTCCTCCCCGAACCTTAGCTGCTACCTCTGCTGCAGGTGTCCTCTGCTGCATTCTAAAGAGAGAGCTCTGAGTAGAATCAGACATCGACTTTAGCAGATGGGTCAAAGAGCAAAGACCCGAAGGGGACATTCATAAAAGTCACTTTAAACTCTATTAGATGTAATCAGTTGTGGTGGTACAATACTAATCTGTTACCTACTGCTCTACCTGCACCAGGTGAAACTGTCAAAGATTCAGTTGACATCTGGGACTGCACTTTAAGATTCAAGTCCTAGTCTGGCAACCCTTTCAGTGATTAACATATTTCAACAGCCATCTGTTTTTGGAAGCAAAGCACGTGGGAAAGGTAGTTAATGGAGATGATGAAAAATGTGGAGGATGTGTAAAGGTAGTAAGTGGACACGATGAAAAATGTGGAGGATGTGTAAAGGTAGTAAGTGGACACAATGAAAAATGTGGAGGATGTGTAAAGGTAGTAAGTAGACACAATGAAAAATGTGGAGGATGTGTAAAGGTAGTAAGTGGACATGATGAAAAATGTGGAGGATGTGTAAAGGTAGTAAGTGGCCATGAAAAATGTGGAGGATGTGTAAAGGTAGTAAGTAGACACGATTAAAAATGTGGAGGATGTGTAAAGGTAGTAAGTGGACATGATGGAAAATGTGGAAGATGTGTAAAGGTAGTAAGTGGACATGATGAAAAATGTGGAGGATGTGTAAAGGTAGTAAGTGGACACGAAAAATGTGGAAGATGTGTAAAGGTAGTAAGTGGACACGATGAAAAATGTGGAGGATGTGTAAAGGTAGTAAGTGGACACGATGAAAAATGTGGAGGATGTGTAACGGTAGTAAGTGGACACGAAAAATGTGGAGGATGTGTAAAGGTAGTAAATAGACACAATGAAAAATGTGGAGGATGTGTAAAGGTAGTAAGTGGACATGATGAGAAATGTGGAGGATGTGTAACGGTAGTAAGTGGACATGATGAAAAATGTGAAGGATGTGTAAAGGTAGTAAGTAGACACGAAAAATGTGAAGGATGTGTAAGGTAGTAAGTGGACACGATGAAAAATGTGGAGGATGTGTAAAGGTAGTAAGTGAACACAATGAAAAATGTGGAGGATGTGTAAAGGTAGTAAATGGACACAATGAAAAATGTGGAGGATGTGTAAAGGTAGTAAGTGGACACGAAAAATGTGGAGGATGTGTAAAGGTAGTAAGTGGACACGATGAAAAATGTGGAGGATGTGTAAAGGTAGTAAGTGGACATGATGAAAAATGTGGAGGATGTGTAAAGGTAGTAAGTGGACATGATGGAAAATGTGGAGGATGTGTAAAGGTAGTAAGTGGACACGATGAAAAATCTGGAAGATGTGTAAAGGTAGTAAGTGGACATGATGGAAAATGTGGAAGATGTGTAAAGGTAGTAAGTGGACACGAAAAATGTGGAGGATGTATAAAGGTAGTAAGTGGACACGAAAAATGTGGAGGATGTGTAAAGGTAGTAAGTGGACACGATGAAAAATGTGGAGGATGTGTAAAGGTAGTAAGTGGACATGATGGAAAATATGGAAGATGTGTAAAGGTAGTAAGTGGACACGAAAAATGTGGAGGATGTGTAAAGGTGGTAAGTGGACATGATGAAAAATGTGGAAGATGTGTAAAGATAGTAAGTGGACATGAAAAATGTGGAGGATGTGTAAAGGTAGTAAGTGGACAAGAAAAATGTGGAGGATGTGTAAAGGTGGTAAGTGGACACAATGAAAGATGTGGAAGATGTTTAAAGATAGTACGTGGACACAAAACTTGTGGAGGATGTGTAAAGGTAGTAAGTGGACATGATGGAAAATGTGGAAGATGTGTAAAGGTAGTAAGTGGACATGATGGAAAATGTGGAGGATGTGTAAAGGTAGTAAGTGGACATGAAAAATGTGGAGGATGTGTAAAGGTAGTAAGTGGACACGTAAAATATGAAGGATGTGTAAAGGTAGTAAGTGGACATGATGAAAAATGTGGAAGGTGTGTAAAGCTGCTGCCTGACCATCTCCAGTGCATGCAGCACTTCCACTTAACAATGACTCACAAAGTGCATGCCTGTCAGTGATGGAAAATTTGTTTCCTATATTTATACTTTTAAGATTTTTTTATGAAATCCAACAAAATAAAAGTTGCTAAACTGAAAAAGAAACTATAAATACTACAGAAAATGTATCCAAGCAATGCAGAGTTGCATAGGAAAGGGTGAGGGAAAATGCTTATGGGGGGGTGAAGTTAGTCACACACAATAAAATATCAGAAAAACTGGAATGCGCTGAGTTATAGTGGCAGAAATTAGAGTGAGAAATAAAAAACAATACTGGGATCAGACAAATGCTGAAATGCAACTTTTTACATAACTACTTGAAATTTTACTACAGTATTCTGGGGCCAGCTTACATGAAGCAATCTTCTTAGCACACAGAAACAGAGATCTAGACAGGGTCTTTACTTGTGTAGAAGTATGGATAAAAGAGAGTGACCAGTAACCTGGAAAAGTTTTAGTTGCCAGGATGCCTATGCCTATTTAGTTCTAGTCATTGCTGAAGAGGGAATTCCCGATTTCAGATCCACATTTCTAGCTGACTTTAAGCTGCCTGCAGTAAACTAGGAAGTGTCCACATCCAGGGTAAGGAATGAGGATGTAGGAAGGAAATCACAGAAACCCGACTTATGCAGAAACTGAAACTCTAAAAAATAAAGAGAACAACCTTGATCCGGTAGTCAGCTGTGCAATATTCTAAACAAAAAGGATCTACCGCACAGGCAGCCCAATGCTCGGCCAGTATACTAAAGCCTAATGATCCTGTATGTATAGTACATCACTCCAGTGCTCCCTGCTCAGAACACAGGCCATAAAAGGGAGGCAAGAACACAGCAACCCAGAATTGAACTGCCCCAGAAGAAAACAGTCTCCAGAGGACAAAGGAGTCCATGCATATCCAGAAGGAAGAAAATGCAGAAGAAAATGGGAAAACCATCAGCCAAAAGGTAATCTAAAACAAAAACTAGAGCAAAAAAGAGGGGTTTGTATGGAGGGAGCAAATACTGCAACAGTGAAGAGAAGGACATTTATGGTTATGGTAAAATTTTACATAACTGTACTATGTTCCTCTTTATCACTGTTGCAGCATTCTAAACAGAAGAGAGTGTAAAAAAAGCTCAAGAAACAGAATAAGAGGTGCAAAGCTGAGAAGAGCCCTCAACAAACCCATATACAATGGCTTCAGGAAAACCTTCTCTGGTCCTAGAAACTGTATCCAAATTATGTTTGGTAAATGTATGCACTGAAGACGAAGTAGCAGCTTCAAGGATGGAAGTAGTGTCCAACCCCTTGAAGAAGGCACCAGAATAGGCAACAGCCTTAGTGGAATGAGCTCTAACAGACGTATTCAGAGATTTGTCATGAAAAGGCTAACAAAAGGAAATGGCCTTAGATATCCAGGAGGAGATGTTTTGCTTAGAAACAGCCAAACCCAATGTCCTGGGATGAAAGGAAACAAAAAGCTGATCAGATTTATGAATGCCCTTAGTTTTATCCAAATAGTACCCAAGCTGTGTGTGCAAATCCAGGGTATGCAGGACCCTCTCACTAGCAGACTGAGGAGAAGGGAAAAAGGACGGGAGTTGTATCAACTGATTTGATGACAACTCATTGACTACCTTGGGCATAAAACAAGGTTTAGTTCAAAGGGACACACCCTGTTCCTATGAAACAAACAAAAAAGGAGGAATGGCTATAAGGGCCTGGAGCTCAGAAACCCTCTGAGCAGAAGTAAGAGCCAGCAACAAGACAGTCTTCCACATACAATGTTGTAAAGAAGCAGAACCTGCAGGCTCAAAAAGAGTCTGAGTCAATTTTTCCAAACAAAATTAAGGTCCCAAGGAAGAGGACTGTGTGTCTTTGAATGCCTAATATGCAGGATGTCTTTAAGAAATTGTTTGACCTCAAAACAAGAAACCAAAGGAGGATTCAAGGGCAGGCAAGCAGAAATGGCTGACAGATGGGCTTTCACAGAAGAATAGGCCAGGTCACACCGGCGCAACTCACACAAATAAGAGAGAACAAAAGGGACTCCCATTGAAAAAGGGTCCTGGTTACAAGCACGGCACCACACAGAAACTCTTTTCCATTTGGACATATAACATTTCCTGGTTGAGAGTTTCCTTGCCTCCTGTAAAACCCTGAGCAAGTCCTTAGAAAAAGAGGTGCCTGAAATGGATTAAAACCCTATCACCCATAGTGTCAGTTGAAGAGTGGACAAGTGAGGATGGAAGAGAGGCTCCTTGTCCTGTGTGAGGAGATCCAACAGGTGAGGTAACTTGTGGTGATTGCCCCTGGTCAGAAGCATTAACAGGGAGAACCAGTGCTGTCTTGGCCCAAAGGAAGTCACTAGCAAGACTTTTGGGGAGTCCAGCTGAATCTTCTGCAGAACTCTTGGAAGCAGAGGAAGAGGAGGGGAAAGAATAAAGAAACATCCCCTTCCAAGGAAAAGAAGTCAAATGGAATGGCACTCTGGAACAGAAGTGAGGAAGTTGCCTATTCAAAGGGAAGGCAAAAAGATCTACCTGAGGAATATCCCACCAATGGACAATGTTCAGAAACATGTCGCTGTGAAACATTCATTTGTGAGCCTGTACTTTGGACCTGCTCAGAGAGTCTGGCACTGAAGGAATGTATACTGCCTGAAGAGTTAACTGATAATTGTGAGCCACCTCCCAAGCCTGAAGAGACATCCTGTAGAGGAGGTAAGATTTTGTGCCTCCCTCACTGTAGTGTCTTCTGTGTACACCTTCAAGGGGCCTGGACAGAATATGGTGTGAAAAGCTTGAAGGGCCAGAATCAGAGCTCTCATCGCTTTGATGTTGATATGGTCTGACTTCTGATGTGGGGCCAGAGACCCTGAACTTTCAGGTGACCAAAAGAAGCCCCCTACCCCATGTCTGAGGCATCTGTGAACAGTTCTTCAGAAGGGAAGGGAGGCTGAAAGGGCCAGCCTGGGTTGAGAGTAAACTGTTGAATCCACCACTAGATATACTTCTTTAAACAGGGAAGGATAGTTATGCTGAAATCCAGAGGATGACAATGCTGCAGCCAAAATGACTTGAGGTACTACTGAAGCTTCTACATATGCAATCTGTCAACAGGGAGCACTGGACTATAAGAGGCCTTGAATTCCAGGGCCAGAACAAATTCCCTGGTTGGCATGGCAGTCAGAGGAAGAAGAGAATGAAAGAAGGCTGTTAATGACAAAACTTTTGGAGGTGGAATAGAGGCTAACAGTGGCACGGTCTGAATCCTGCATCCCAGAAACACATGATCCTGACAGTAAGTCAGGGTGGACTTTTGGAAGTAGATAGTAAACCCCAGACTTTGAAGAAGAGAGATGGTAAATTCCAGATCCTGTAATAGGCAGCTGGGAGAAGGTGCCTGAAGCAACAGTTCATTTAGATAACAAAAAATCTCAATACCTTGGAGCCTGCAGAAAGCACTCACAGTTGTTAGACATTTTGTAAATACCCTTGGGGCAGTACATAGGCCAAAGAGCAAAGCAGAGAACTGAAAATGAAAGGAAGAAACAGAAAAACATAAAAACTTCCTGAGAAGGAAGGTAAAAATCTTTCAGATCCAAAGAAAAAAGAAAAGCCTGGGGCAGTAACAGAGGAAACAGGCTTTGAAGAGTAAGCTTCCAAAAAGAATGGACCTTGAAAAAGGTGATGAGCAGAGATCCAGAATATGTCCACAAGTGTTCTCCTTTTGAGTAACCAGGAACATCTTGGAATAAAAACACATTCCCACTTGGGAAGGCGGACAGGTCAAATGGTTCCTTGGTTTACCACGGACGCCAGAACCTCTGTGAAATGAATAAGTTGTTCTAGAGGAGGTTGAGGAATCCTTGAAAAAGGAGGGGAGACTTCCATGCCATGAAGTAATCCTGATGGATGATAAAAAGAACCCAAGAGCCTGAAGTGATGTGATGACAGTTTTGAAGCCAAAGGAAAAGCCAAAGGAACAAAGGAACCTGGTCTTAAGGGGGGCTATCAAAGAGAAGCAGTCTTATCAGATAAAGGAGGCATCTGGACCACAAAAATCTGAGAAGATTTAGCAGACGGAAGCATGCCTACCATCCTTCCTGCTCTTGGAGGCCTGTTGGGGGCGCCTGTGAACAAAAGCAGATCTAGAAGGATAATTCCTCAGGAAATTAGGGATAGGAGAGATCAAAACATGTTTAAGGTCCTGCAAAGCTTTACCTTTCTCTTGAAGAGACTTAAGCAGGTCTGCAGCAGTCCAAAAAAAGATGTTTATTATTCAAAGAAGCATCCAACAACTTGGCTTTAATGTCCTCAGGCACAGACGGGAGTCATAGCCAAGAAAAACGCCTTATGATAGACCCAAAAGTCACAGCCTTGGAAGAGGCATCAGTAGCATCATAACTACACTTGGCAGAAAGGTGAGCCACTTGAGCAGCAGAACCTAGAGAGATAAGGCAGAGGATTTGCCTTCAGAATCAGGGAGTTCAGAAATAACTTGACAGGCCTGAGAAATCTAGGCCAGAGCATACCTGGTCATTTGGGTTTGGTAATTAACAGAACTAAAGGCCAAAGTAAAAGCAGTGTAAACTTTCTTACCAATTCTTTCCATTCTTCTACTATCCTTATCAGAAGGCAAAAGTCTGGAAGAGGGCAAGGGCTTTGAGGGTTTGTCAGAAGAGACTGACACCATAGCAAGATCATCAGAAGGACATTTAAATAAAAAAATGACAATCCTCAGGAAACTTATAGAACCTACCAGGTTTCTTAGAAGCAGGAGGCTGAGAATCAGGAGACTTGGAAATAGCAATGAAAGTATCTGACAAGACAGCAAACAGAGGAGGAACGGCCAATGGTTTAGGGGTATCCATCTGAAAAAACTCATAATATCTTCTCTGAATATCTGACACTTGAGAAGAATCTCACAAAGTATTCCATCATCCTAGTAATTGTGTCCCCATAGGACATTTCCTTAAAAGGAGACTCAGGGGTAACAGACTACTCCTCATCAGAACCATTAGCCAAAGGTTAAGGCATCTGTGATGAACAGGACAAAGAACCTTCTTCAGACACTGAATCTTGACCTGAGGAATCTGGTTCCCTAAGCCATTTACAAGGAGTAGAGGTCCTAGGAGGAGCAAGCACCGAAATCTTTTGAGGAGTTGAGAAGGCTTCAGGGCCATCAAAGCAGAAAACAAGTCCTGAGTAAACTCTTGCCAATCCCTTTAAAGATCCTTAGGATGGACTGAAACTTGCTTAATTTTTTTGTCTTTTCTGGGAAGGGACATCAGCTCTAGCAAATAGCAGAGGCTCCTACTCTTGGTGAGATTCAATAAAAAGAACGGGAACCTTCTCCCTGACCAATATCTATGCATTCCCTTTGGACTCTCTAAGATAATCAACCACAGTTCCCCCTTAACATCCAGAGCAGACACTTGCAAAGCCTCAAAGGATGTCCAAAAAGACAGAGTCATGCTGGCCTCCAATGGGGTCGCATACTGATATCTTCCCTTCTTGGAAGACACGAACCCTAGGTAGCAAAATAAAATACAAGACCAAGAAAATAAAAAAAAAAAAAAAAAACAGTCCCAATGTGTACTTATCTGGCAGCTAGGTATTCAGCACAGCAACAAGGCATTCAGATCAACTAGCAATAATGGTGTTTGAACTGGCAGCAAAGGAGTTCTGGGCAGCTGCATCCATACATCCCTTTTGTATTCTAATTTCTCTGCAGGGAGCACCGGTGGGACATACGGTGCATACAAGATCATTAGGCTTTAGTATACTTGCAGAGTGTCTGGCTGCCCTGGATGGGAGATCCCTTCTGTTTAGAATACTGCAACAGTAACATAGTAGGACATCTGTACATCTCAGGGCCTATGATGGAAATAAGACATTGACAGGCCTGTAAGACTCAAGGCCCAGAAAGAAGAAAGGCCTGTTCTTAGGGACTAGGAAAGACACAAGTTTGTCAGTCTGAGATTCTGGGAAGGAGCCAAATCTGTTGGTGTTATGACTGTGGAAGGAGACAGCTCTGTAAGCTTCTATTCTTAGGAAGGAGAAAATTCTGCCTCTCTCATGCCCTAAGAAGGACAGGTCTGTTGACCTCAGGGCCTATGAAGAAGACAGGTGTACTGGTCTCAAGAACTAGGAAGAAAGCATGCCTGTCATTTTCAGTGTCTAGGAAGGAGACAGGTCTGTGAGTCTCAAAGCTCAGGATGAAGATAGGCCTGCCAGCTGCATACCTCAAGAAGAAGACAGACCTGTCAGTGTCAAGGATAGAATTCAAGTCCTTTGAAGGAGATAGGCTTGTTGATCTCTGGGCCTAAGAAGGAGACAAGTCTGTCAGTCTTACTTTCACCACTACAGCTACAAAGGCCATCTTATACCATGGCAAGTACAGAAAAGCCTTCTGCAAAACTGCCCCTGTAGTATGGAATACTCTAGCAGACAAACTACTGAAAGCTAGCAAACTAACTCTCTTTCAAAGTTCCTGTCAGCTGTAGGAGGAAACCAGGAAACCAGGTTAGATTTAAAGCACTGATGTCTTAGTTATCTTAATAAAAATCATACTATATTCAGCAATGTGCAACCATAATAATAAACAGAGACATAGATCTATGCAATTAGTGTAAATATGTAAATAAATAGTACTAGCATCATTCTATATAGTGCAAAAATTTGTTTTGAAAACATCCATGTAAGAGCACTGAAATGTATTAGTGTGAGTATCCTTGTACAGAACACAGTGATTGGTGTAAACATTTACATAAAAACACAACTACAGTAGCTACTGAACTGAAAAGCTTGATTATAATGTAAACAAAATGTAAATGTTGCTTTGAAATATAACCAGAAAGTTAAGCTGTTTGTTAGTATTCCTTTTTGAAATGCTGTTACTGCCTCGTGCTCAGGTTGTGGTTAAAAATGATCTTTGAACCAGTTTACCTCCCAGTTAACAAAGTTAACTGATTAAATAAATACATACATCTATATATAAAAATAAATCCCAGGGAAGGTTATAGACAAATGTTTTTGCAGCAGGCTGGTGGTGCATGATACTATTACCTATAATTAGTCCATGAACACATTATTCTGTTCTGACAGCAGTCCTTTCTTATCTGTGAAATAATATGTACCAAAACATTATTACAAACATTGTTCAGAAACTGATGTAATGGACCGGCCTGTGTCAGAGAAGAATAAAATCTTCAGTATGTCCCCTGTAAACAGTTTGGCTAGCAGCTCATGCACTATATGACCCAGGTGGGGAGAGGATACTACAGTGGTCAATGCAGGCTGTCTTCACCTAGGGGGGTGGGTACAGGTTCCTGAAAATGCTGCAGTGCTGCCTTCCTACTAGGGTAGCTGGGAAACAAAAAGAAGGGGTAGGAAGCATAAATACTGGGGGGATATGGGAGAAGGAAAAGATATGTCCTTAAGGAGTCAGTCAGGCATTGTGGAGCTTACACAGCTACCACAGGGAGGTGAGATAGAGCTAAAGTAAACAACTACCACACCAGCTACTCACTAACACCAAAATACACAGCTACCATAGGGAAGTGAGTTAGAGCTAAAGTACACAACTACCACACCAGCTACTCACTAACACCAAAATACACAGCTACCATAGGGAAGTGAGTTAGAGCTAAAGTACACAACTACCACACTAACTACTCACTAACACCCAAATACACAGCTACCATGGGGAAGTGAGTTAGAGCTAAAGTACACAATTACCACACCAGCTACTCACTAAGACCCAAATACACAGCTACCATAGGGAAGTGAGTTAGAGCTAATGTACACAACTACCACACTAGCTACTCACTAACATCCAAATACACAGCTATCATGGGGAAGTGAGTTAGGCTAAATTACACAATTACCACATTGGCTACTCACTAACGCAAATGCACAGCTATCATGTGGAAGTGAGTTAGGGTTAAAGTAAACAACAACCACACCGGCTACTCACTAACACCCAAATACACAGATACCATGGGAAAGTGAGTCAGGGCTAAATTACTCAATTACCACACTGACTACTCATTAACACAAATACACAGCTGCCATGGGGAAGTGAGTTAGAGCTAAAGTACACAACTACCACGCCGGCTACTCACGAAAACCCAAATACACAGCTACCATCGGGAAGTGAGTTATTTTAAATTACACAATTACCACGATAGCTACTCACTAACACTCAAATACACAGCTGCCATGAGGAAGTGAGTTAGGGCTAAAGTACACAACTACCACATTGGCTACTCACTAACACCCAAATACACAGCTACCATGGGGAAGTAAGTTAGGGCTAAAGTACACAACTACCACATCAGCTACTCACTAACAACAAAATACACAGCTACCATGGGTAAGTGAGTTAGGGCTAAATTACAGACTTACTACATTGGCTACTCACTACCACCCAAATACACGGCTACAATGGGGAAGTGAGTTAGGGCTAAAGAACACAACTACCACACCAGCTACTCACTAACACCAAAATACACAGCTACCATGGGGAAGTGAGTTAGGGCTAAATTACACACTTACCACATTGGCTACTTACTAACACAAATACACAGCTACCATAGGGAAGTGAGTAAGGGCTAAAGTACACAACTACCACACCAACTACTCACTAACTCCAAAATATACAGCTACCATGGGGAAGTGAGTTAGGCTAAATTACACAATAACCACATCTGCTACTCACTAACACCCAAATACACAGCTACCATGGGGAAGTGAGTTTGAGCTATAGTACACAACTACCACACCGGCTACTCATTAACACTCAAATACACAGCTACCTTTGGGAAGTGAGTTAGGATAAATCACACAATTACCACAATGGCTACTCACTAACGCAAATGCACAGCTATTATGAGGAAGTGAGTTAGGGCAAAAGTAAACAACTACCACACTGGCTACTCACTAACACCGAAATACACAGTTACCATGGGAAAGTGAGTTAGGGCTAAATTACACTATTACCACAAGGCTACTCACTAACACAAATACAGAGCTACAATGGGGAAGTGAGTTAAGGCAAAATTACACAACTACCACACTGACTACTCACTAACACCCAAATACACAGCTGTCATGGGGAAATGAGTTATGGCTAAAGTACACAACTACCACATTGGCTACTCAGTAACACAAATACACAGCTACCATTGGGAAGTAAGCTAGGGCTAAAGTACACAACTACCACACCGGCTACTCACTAACATCCAAATACACAGCTACCATGGGGAAGAGAGGTAGGCAAAATTACACAATTACCACAATGGCTACTCACTAACCCACATACACAGCTACCATCAGGAGGCAAGTTAGGCAAAATTACACAATTACCACACTGGCTATTCACTAACACAAATACACAGCTACCATGGGAAAGTGAGTTAGGGCTAAAGTACACAACTACCACATTGGCTACTCACTAACACAAATACACAGCTACCATGGGGAAGTGAGTTAGGGCTAAAGTACACAACTACCATACCAGCTACTCACTAACACCAAAATAAACAGCTACCACAGGGAAGGGAGTTAGGCTAAATTACACAATTACTACACAGCCTACTCACTAACACCCAAATACACAGCTACCATGGGGAAGTGAGTTAGGGCACAATTACACAACTACCACACTGGCTACTCACTAACACCCAAATACACAGCTATCATGGGGAAGTGAGTTAGGGCTAAAGTACACAAATACCACACCGGCTACTCACTAACACCTAAATACACAGCTGTCATGGGGAAATGCGATAGAGCTAAAGTACACAACTACCACACTGGCTACTCACTAACACAAATACACAGCTACCATGGGGAAGTGAGTTAGGGCTAAAGTACACAACTACCACACCAGCTACTCACTAACACCAAAATACACAGCTACCATGGGGAAGTGAGTTAGGGCTAAATTACACAATTACCACATTGGCTACTCACTAACACAAATACACAGCTACCATAGGGAATTGAGTAAGGGCTAAAGTACACAACTGCCACACCAGCTACTCACTAATACCAAAATACACAACTACCATGGGATAGTGAGTTAGGCTAAATTACACAATAACCACACCTGCTACTCACTAACACTCAAATACACAGCTACCATGGGGAAGTGAGTTTGGGATGGGAGGGTGGCCTAATGGTTAAGGTGTTTACCTTACAAACACAAGATGCAGGGTTTGAGTCTCACAAGGGATAATTGGCTAGGCTTAAAATGGCTCGCAAGAGCAGTTAGCTTAGTACTAACCTATGAACCTATGAACCTATGAAAAGTACACAACTACCACAAAGGCTACACACTAACACTCAAATACACAGCTACCATGGGGAAGTGAGATAGGCAAAATTACACAATTACCACATTAGCTACTCACTAATGGAAATGCACAGCTATCATGGGGAAGTGAGTTAGAGCCAAAGTAAACAACTACCACACCGGCTACTCACTAGCACCCAAATACACAGCTACCATGGGAAAGTGAGTTAGGGCTAAATTACACAATTACCACACTGGCTACTCACTAACACAAATACACAGCTACCACGGGGAAGTGAGTTAAGGCAAAATTACACAACTACCATACTGGCTACTCATTAACACCCAAATACACAGCTATCATGGGGAAGTATGTTTGGGCTAATGTACACAAATACCACACCGGCTACTCACTAACACCCAAATACATAGCTGTCATGGGGAAATGAGTTAGAGCTAAAGTACACAACTACCACACTGGCTACTCACTAACAGAAATACACAGCTACAATGGGGAAGTAAATTAGGGCTAAAGTACACAACTACCACACCGGCTACTCACTAACATCCAAATACACAGCTACCATGGGGAAGTGAGTTAGGAGAAATTACACAATTACCACAACGGCTACTCACTAACACCCACATACACAGCTACCATGGGGAAGTGAGTTAGGCAAAATTACACATAACACACTGGCTACTCACTAACACAAACACATAGCTACCAAGGGAAAGTGAGTTAAGGCTAAAGTACACAACTACCACACTGGCTACTCACTAACACAAATGCACAGCTACCATGGGGAAGAGAGTTAGGGCTAAAGTACACAACTACCACAATGGCTACTGACTAAAACAAATACACAGCTACCATGGGGAAGTGAGTAAGAGCTAAAGTACACAACTACCACACCGGCTACTTACTAACACCAATACAAATCTACCATGGGGAAGTGAGTTAGGGCTAAAGAACACAATTACCACATTGGCTACTCACTAACAAAAATACACAGCTGCCATGGGGAAGTGAGTTAGAGCTAAAGTACACAAATACCACACCGGCTACTCACTAACACCAATACAAAGCTACCATGGGGAAGTGAGTTAGGGCTAAAGAACACAATTACCACATTGGCTACTCACTAACAAAAATACACAGCTGCCATGGGGAAGTGAGTTAGGCAAAATTACACAATTACCACACTGGCTACTCACTAACACAAATACACAGCTACCATGGGGAAGTGAGTTAGGGCTAAAGAGCACAACTACCACACTCACTACTCACTACTCACAACCACAAATACATAGCTACCATGGCGAAGTGAGTTAGTGGTAAAGTACACAACTACCACACCAGCTACTCACTAACACAAATACACAGCTACCATGGGGAAGTGAGTTATAGCTAAAGTACACAACTACCACAATGGCTACTCATTAACACAAATACACAACTACCATGGGGAAGTGAGTTAGGGCTAAAGTACACAACTACCACAACAGCTACTCACTAACACCAAAATACACAGCTACCATGGGGGAGTGAGTTAGGCTAAATAACAGAATAACCACACTGGCTACTCACTAACACCGACATATACAGCTACCATGGGGAAGTGAGTAAGGCTAAATTACACAACTACCACACTCACTACTCACTACCACAGATACACAGTTACCATGGCAAAGTGAGTTAGGGGTAAAGTACACAACTACCACATTGGCTACTCACCAACACCCAAATACACGGCTGCAATAGGGAAGTGAGTTAGGGCTAAAGTACACAACTACCACACCAGCTACTCACTAACACCAAAATACACAGCTACCATGGGGAAGTGAGTTAGGGCTAAACTACACACTTACCACATTGGCTACTCACTAACACAAATACACAGCTACCACAGGGAAGTGAGTAAGGACTAAAGTACACAACTACCACACCGGCTACTCACTAACATCAATACAAAGCTACCATGGGGAAGTGAGTTAGGGCTAAAGAACACAATTACCACATTGGCTACTCACTAACAAAAATACACAGCTGCCATGGGGAAGTGAGTTAGGCAAAATTACACAATTATCACACTGGCTACTCACTAACACAAATACACAACTACCATGGGGAAGTGAGTTAGGGCTAAAGTACACAGTTACCACATTGGCTACTCACTAACACAAATACACAGCTGCCATGGGGAAGTGAGTTAGAGCTAAAGTACACAACTACCACACCGGCTACTCACTAACACCAATACAAAGCTACCATGGGGAAGTGAGTTAGGGCTAAAGTACACAACTACCACACCAGCTACTCCCTAACACCAAAATAAACAGCTACCACAGGGAAGGGAGTTAGGCTAAATTACACAATTACTACACAGGCTACTCACTAACACCCAAATACACAGCTACCATGGGGAAGTGAGTTAGGGCACAACTACACAACTACCACACTGGCTACTCACTAACACCCAAACACACAGCTATCATGGGTTAAGTGAGTTAGGGCTAAAGTACACAAATACCACACCGGCTACTCACTAACAACCAAATACACAGCTGTCAAGGGGAAATGAGTTAGGTCTAAAGTACACAACTACCACACTGGCTACTCACTAACACACTAAATTACAAAATTACCACATTGGCTACTCACTAACACAAATACACAGCTACCATGGGGAAGTGAGTTAGGGCTAAAGTGCACAACTACCACACTCACTACTCACTACCACAAATACACAGCTACCATGGCGAAGTGAGTTAGGAGTAAAGTACACACTACCACACCAGCTACTCACTAACACAAATACACAGCTACCATGGGGAAGTGAGTTATAGCTAAAGTACACAACTACCACAACGGCTATTCACTAACACAAATACAGAGCTACCATGGGGAAGTGAGTTAGGGCTAAAGTACAGAACTACCACAACAGCTACTCACTAACACCAAAATACACAGCTACCATGGGGAAGTGAGTTAGGCTAAATAACACAATAACCACACTGGCTACTCACTAACACCCACATATACAGTTACCATGGGAAGTGAGTAAGGCTAAATTACACAATTACCTCACCGGCTACTCACTAACACAAATACACAGCTACCATGGAAAAGTGAGTTAGGACTAAAGTACACAACTACCACACTCGCTACTCACTACCACAAATACACAGCTACCATGGTGAAGTGAGTTAGGGGTAAAGTACACAACTACCACATTGGCTACTCACTAACACCCAAATACATGGCTACAATTGGGAAGTGAGTTAGGGCTAAAGTACACAACTACCACACCAGCTACTCACTAACACCAAAATAAACAGCTACCATGGGGAAGTGAGTTAGGGCTAAATTACACACTTACCACATTGGCTACTCACTAACACAAATACACAGCTACCATAGGGAAGTGAGTAAGGGCTAAAGTACACAACTACCACACCAGCTACTCACTAACACCAAAATACACAGCTACCATGGGGAAGTGAGTTAGGCTAAATTACACAATAACCACACCTGCTACTCACTAACACCCAAATACACAGCTACCATGGGGAAGTGAGTTCGAGCTAAAGTACACAACTACCACAAAGGCTACACACTAACACTCAAATACACAGCTACCATTGGGAAGTGAGTTAGGCTAAATTACACAATTACCACAATGGCTACTCACTAACGCAAATGCACAGCTATCATGGGGAAGTGATTTAGGGCAAAAGTAAACAACTACCACACTGGCTACTCACTTAACACCGAAATACACAGCTACCATGGGAAAGTGAGTTAGGGCTAAATTACACTATTACCACAAGGATACTCACTAACACAAATACACAGCTACCATGGGGAAGTAAGTTAGGGCTAAAGTACACAACTACCACACCGGCTACTCACTAACATCCAAATACACAGCTACCATGGGGAAGTGAGGTAGGCGAAATTAAACAATTACCACAATGGCTACTCACTAACCCACATACACAGCTACCATCGGGAAGTAGGTTAGGCAAAATTACACAATTACCACACTGGCTACTCACTAACACAAATACACAGCTGCCATGGGGAAGTGAGTTAGAGCTAAAGTACACAACTGCCACACCGGCTACTCACTAACACCAATACAAAGCTACCATGGGGAAGTGAGTTAGGGCTAAAGTACACAACTACCATACCAGCTACTCACTAACACCAAAATAAACAGCTACCACAGGGAAGGGAGTTAGGCTAAATTACACAATTACTACACAGGCTACTCACTAACACCCAAATACACAGCTACCATGGGGAAGTGAGTTAGGGCACAATTACACAACTACCACACTGGCTACTCACTAACACCCAAATACACAGCTATCATGGGGAAGTGAGTTAGGGCTAAAGTACACAACTACCACACTGGCTACTCACTAACACAAATACAGAGCTACCATGGGGAAGTGAGTTAGGACTAAAGTACACAACTACCACAACAGCTACTCACTAACACCAAAATACACAGCTACCATGGGGGAGTGAGTTAGGCTAAATAACACAATAACCACACTGGCTACTCACTAACACCGACATATACAGCTACCATGGGGAAGTGAGTAAGGCTAAATTACACAATTACCACACTGGCTACTCAGTAACACAAATACACAGCTACCATGGGAAAGTGAGTTAAGGCTAAAGTACACAACTACCACACTCGCTACTCACTACCACAAATACACAGCTACCATGGCAAAGTGAGTTAGGGGTAAAGTACACAACTACCACACCAGCTACTCACTAACACAAATACACAGCTACCATGGGGAAGTGAGTTAGGGCTAAAGTACACAACTACCACACCGGCTACTCACTAACACCAAAATACATAGCTACCATGGGGAAGTGAGCTAGGCTAAATTACACAATTACCACACCGGCTACTCACTAACACCCAAATACACAGCTACCATGTAGTGTCAGTTGAAGAGTGGACAAGTGAGGATGGAAGAGAGGCCCCTTGCCCTGTGTGAGGAGATCCAACAGGTGAGGTAACTTGTGGTGATTGACCCTGGTCAGATGCATTAAGAGGGACTACCAGTGCTGTCTTGGCCCAAAGGAAGTCACTAGCAAGACTTTTGGGGAGTCCAGCTGAATCTTCTGCAGAACTCTTGGAAGCAGAGGAAGAGGAGGGGAAAGAATAAAGAAACACCCCCTTCCAAGGAAAAGAAGTCAAATGGAATGGCACTCTGGAACAGAAGTGAGGAAGTTGCCTATTCAAAGGGAAGGCAAAAAGATCTACCTGAGGAATATCCCACCAATGGACAATGTTCAGAAACATGTCTCTCCGAAACATCCATTTGTGAACCTGCATTTTGTACCTACTCAGACAGTCTGGCACTGAAGGAATGTATACTGCCTGAAGAGTTAACTGATAACTGTGAGCCACCTCCCAAGCCTGAAGAGCCATCCTGTAGAGGAGGTAAGATTTTGTGCCTCCCTCACTGTAGTGTCTTCTATGTACACCTTCAAGGGGCCTGGACTGAATATGGTGTGAAAAGCTTGAAGGGCCAGAATCAGAGCTCTCATCGCTTTGATGTTGATATGGTCTGACTTCTGATGGGGACCAGAGATCCTGAACTTTCAGGTGACCAAAAGAAGCCCCCTACCCCATGTCTGAGGCATCTGTGAAGTGTTCTTCAGAAGGGAAGGGAGGCTGAAAGGGCCAGCCTGGGTTGAGAGTAAACTGTTGAATCCACCACTTGAATTCCTTCTTTAAACAGGGAAGGATAGGTATGCTGAAATCCAGAGGATGACAATGCTGCAGCCAAACTGACTTGAGGTACTACTGAAGCTTCTACATATGCAATCTGTCAACAGGGAGCACTGGACTATAAGAGGCCTTGAATTTCAGGGCCAGAACAAATTCCCTGGTTGGCATGGCAGTCAGAGGAAAAAGAGAATGAAAGAAGGCTGTTAATGACAAAACTTTTGGAGGTGGAAGAGAGGCTAACATTAGCAATGTCTGAATCCTGCATCCCAGAAACACATGATCCTGACAGTAAGTCAGGATGGACTTTTGGAAGTAGATAGTAAACCCCAGACTTTGAAGAAGAGAGATGGTAAATTCCAGATCCTGTAACAGGCAGCTGGGAGAAGGTGCCTGAAGCAACAGTTCATTTAGATAACAAAAAATCTGAATGCCTTGGAGCCTGCAGAAGGCACTCACAGTTGTTAGACATTTTGTAAATACCCTTGGGGCAGTACATAGGCCAAAGAGCAAAGCAGAGAACTGAAAATGAAAGGAAAAACAGAAAAACATAAAAACTTCCTGAGAAGGAATGTAAGGATCTTTCAGATCCAAAGAAAAAAGAAAAGCCTGGGGCAGTAACAGAGGAAACAGGCTTTGAAGAGTAAGCTTCCAAAAAGAATGGACCTTGAAAAAGGTGATGAAAAGAGATCCAGAATATGTCCACAAGTGTTCTCCTTTTGAGTAACCAGGAACATCTTGGAATAAAAACACATTCCCACTTGGGAAGGCGGACAGGTCAAATGGTTCCTTGGTTTACCACGGACGCCAGAACCTCTGTGAAATGAATAAGTTGTTCTAGAGGAGGTTGAGGAATCCTTGAAAAAGGAGGGGAAACTTCCATGCCATGAAGTAATCCTGATGGATGATAAAAAAAACCCAAGAGCCTGAAGTGATGTGATGACAGTTTTGAAGCCAAAGGAAAAGCCAGAGGAACAAAGGAACCTGGTCTTAAGGGGGGGGGGACTATCAAAGAGAAGCAGTCTGATCAGATAAAGGAGGCATCTGGGCCACAAAAATCTGAGATGCTTTAGCAGGCGGAGCATGCCTACCATCATTCCTGCTCTTGGAGGCCTGTTGGGGGTGCCTGTGAACAAAAGCAGATCTAGAAGGATAATTCCTCTGGAAATTAGGGATAGGAGAGATCAAAACATGTTTAAGGTCCTGCAAAGCTTTACCTTTCTCTTGAAGAGACTTAAGCAGGTCTGCAGCAGTCCCAAAAAGATGTTTATTATCCAAAGAAGCATCGAACAACTTGGACTTAATGTCCTCAGGCAGAGACGGGAGACATAGCCAAGAAAAACGCCTTATGATAGACCCAAAAGTCGCAGCCCTGGAAGAGGCATCAGTAGCATCATAGCTACACTTGGCAGAAAGGTGAGCCACTTGAGCAGCAGAACCTAGAGAGATAAGGCAGAGGATTTGCCTTCAGAATCAGGGAGTTCAGAAATAACTTGACAGGCCTGAGAAATCTAGGCCAGAGCATACCTGGTCATTTGGGTTTGGTAATTAACAGAACTAAAGGCCAAAGTAAAAGCAGTGTAAACTTTCTTACCAATTCTTTCCATTCTTCTACTATCCTTATCAGAAGGCAAAAGTCTGGAAGAGGGAAAGGGCTTTGAGGGTTTGTCAGAAGAGACTGACACCATAGCAAGATCATCAGAAGGACATTTAAATAAAAAAATGACAATCCTCAGGAACCTTATAGAACCTACCAGGTTTCTTAGAAGCAGGAGGCTGAGAATCAGGAGACTTGGAAATAGCAATGAAAGTATCTGACAAGGCAGCAAACAGAGGAGGAACGGCCAATGGTTTAGGGGTATCCATCTGAAAAAACTTTTAGTTATGTACTCACCATAACTTCAGATGTTTGGGATCCATCTTGCCTACATTCTGAATGATGGGTTCGGAGCCGATCCCTCGGCTCCGACTCGGCACGCTTATGCCAAAGAGCGAAGTCTCTTACTGGCTGAGCTTACTATATCCCAGGATGCACCACTACCAGTCCCCCAGATCTAGTTTGTCCGCATACATGCACACATGCATACCCTGCTTATATAACATCGTCAGATGAAACAAGATAAAACAGTAGAACTCAAAACCGTTCAATCTCTTCTGATCTCCAAGGCAGGGGAAGGAGGGTGGGTAGGAATGGCGAGATGGATCCCAAACATCTGAAGTTATGGTGAGTACATAACTAAAAGATGTTATGTGATCTATCTCGCCTACATTCTGAATGATGGGACAGCGTCCCTAGCACCTGAATCCTGGGTGGCTCACTGGAAAACACTCCTGAGTACCGTGGAACCAAATGAAGCTCGTCCTTTAGATGCCACATCCAATTTGTAGTGGGAAATGAAAGTGTGCGGATTGGACCAAGTAGCCGCAGCACAGATTTCGATATAGCGAGCTTGGAATGAAAAGCTATAGAAGTAGCCATAGCCCTGGTAGACTGAGCCTTGATAGATGTTGTAAGTTGCTTATCAGAAGAAGAATAAGCCTGAGTTATGCAATCTCTGATCCATTTTGAGATAGTAGCTTTTGTGATGGTTTGGCCCAGTTTATTATCTGAGAAGGACACAAACAACTGGTCTGACTTACGAAGTTGCTGAGTCCTGTCTAAATAGAAGCATAATTGCCTGTGAACGTCCAATTTATGAAGAGTGTATTCTGCTTCATTGGAGAATTTTGGGAAGAAAACCGGTAGCTCTAGAGATTGTTGGAGGCAGAAACTAGAACAGACCTTTGGGACAAAGGATGGATTGAGCCTAAGTGATACGCTATCCTTGTGGAAAAGCAAGTACGGTGGCGTAATAGACAGGGCTTGAAGCTCTGAAACTCTTCTTGCCCCAGTAATTGCGTCTAAGAAGGCAGTTTTCCAAGACAGCTATTTTAACTCGCATGTAGCAGCGGTTCGAAAGGGGAGATGTTAATGTGAAGCCAAATCAAGATCACGGAGGTGCAGGATGAAAAATTGGTGGTCTTAATAGGCTCGCACCTTTAATGAAAGTTTTGCATAGTCTGCTGCTCATCAAAGGAGGATCCATGGATTCGTGGAATTTAGAGATAGCAGCTAGTTGGACTTTAATAGTTGAGACAGAAGACCCCTGATTAAACAGGGATGTTAAAAATTTCAAGACCTCTGGGACAGGAGCAGTGATAGGGTCTAAGCCCTTGAGTTGAGCCCAGATAGCAAACCTCTTCCACTTACTAAGGTACAATTTGTTAGTGGTGGGTTTGTGGGCCGAAGATAAAATGTGAACAACTTCCGGGTCTAGTGTGCCTTCTAACTAAAGTCGGAAGTGGAGGAGCCAAGCTGTCAATTTCAAAGATTGAAGGGACTGATGTCGAAGTCCCGACTGATGGATTAGCAAGTCCGGAATCAGGTCTAAAGTCCACGGATGCGTCCCCTGCATGCTTGTCAGGATGGGAAACCATACCTGACGAGGCCAGTCTGGGGCAATCAGTATGATTGAAGACCCCAGTTGAGAGAGGCTTTTTGAATAACTCTGGGAAGAAGCGGAATTGGAGGAAAGGCATAAAGTAGCCCTGTTGGCCAAGGTTGTGCTAGAGCATCCATGGCTGGTACTCCCTGATGTGGGATCAAGGAGAAGAACCTTTGGCACTTGGTGTTTAATGGAGTTGCAAATAGGTGCAGCACGGCCCCATCTCCTGAAAACCTGAGCTGCTACTGTGTGGTTTAGAGACCACTCATGAGGAGAGAGAATTGTCCTGCTCAACTTGTCTGCCAATATATTTGACTTTCCCTGGATGTGGGTC